>NC_072376.2:143092045-143395075 GCF_028885625.2 Pongo pygmaeus
ATTTGAAATAAATTAAAGTATGTGGAAATGAGAAAAAAAAATATTTTTGTACTGCTATAAGGGTTTCCCCTGAATGCAATATTTTTCTATAAGTCTTGTACATTATTGTTCACATTATCAACATGACAAGTCTACCATTACTTAGGGATCAGAGAGATGATATTATCTTTTTCTTTTTTTATTATTATACTTTAAGTTATAGGGTACATCATGTGCACAACGTGTAGGTTTGTTACATAGATATACATGTGCCATGTTGGTTTGCTGCACCCATCAACTCGTCATTTACATTAGGTATTTCTCCTAATGCTATCCCTCCCCAGCGCCCCTCCCCCTGCCAGGCCCTGGTGTGTGATGTTCCCCGCCCTGTGTCCATGTGTTCTCGTTGTTCAACTCCCACCTATGAGTGAGAACATGCCGTCTTTGGTTTTCCGTCCTTGTGATAGTTTGCTGAGAATGATAGTTCCCAGCTTCATCCATGTCCCTGCAAAGGGCATGAACTCATCCTTTTTTATGGCTGCATAGTGTTCCATGCGTATATGTGCCACATTTTCTTAACCCAGTCTATCTATTGATGGACATTTGGGTTGGTTCCAAGTCTTTCCTATTCTGAATAGTGTCGCAATAATAGCGTCACACACATACGTGTGCATGTGTCTTTACAGTAACATGATTTATAATCCTTGGGGTCTATACCCAGTAATGGGATCACTGGGTCAAATGGTATTTCTAGTTCTAGATCCTTGAGGAATCACCACAATATCTTCCACAATGGTTGAACTAATTTACACTCCCACCAACAGTGTAAAAGCGTTCATATTTCTCCACATTGTCTCCAGCACCTGTTGTTTCCTGTCTTGGCTATGCAGGCTCTTTTTTGGTTCCATGTGAACTTTAAAGTAGTTTTTTTCCAATTCTGTGAAGGAAGTCAGTGGTAGCTAGATGCAGATAGCATTGAATCTATAAATTACCTTGGACAGTATGGCCATTTTTATGAAATTGATTCTTCCCATCCATGAGCATGGATTCGTCTTCCATTCGTTTGTGTCCTCTTTTATTTTGTTGAGCAGTGGTTTGTAGTTCTCCTTGCAGAGGTCCTTCACATCCCTTGTAAGTTGGATTCTTAGGTATTTTATTCTCTTTGTAGTAATTGTGAATGGGAGTTCACTCACGATTTGGCTCTCTGTTTTGTCTATTATTGGTGTATAGGAATGCTTGTGATTTTTGCACATTGATTTTGTATCCTGAGACTTTGCTGAAGTTGCTTATCAGCTTAAGGAGATTTTAGGCTGAGTCGATGGGGTTTTCTAAATATACAATCATGTCATCTGCAAACAGAGACAATTTGACTTCCTCTTTTCCTAATTTAATACCCTTTATTTCTTACTCTTGCCTGATTGCCCTGGCCAGAACTTCCAACACCATGTTGGACAGAAGTGGTGAGAGAGGGCATCCTTGTCTTGTGCTGCTTTTCAAAGGGAATGCTTCCAGCTTTTGCCCATTCAGTATGATATTGGCTGTGGGTTTGGCATAAATAGCTCTTATTATTTTGAGATACGTTCCATCAAAACCTAGTTTATTGAGAGTTTTTAGCATGAAGGGCTGGTGAATTTTATCTAAGGCCTTTTCTGCATCTATTGAGATAATCATATGGTTTTTGTCATTGCTTCTGTTTATGTGATGGATTACGTTTATTGATTTGCATATGGCGAACTAGCCTTGCATCCTAGGGATGGAGCTGACGTGATCATGGTGGATAAGCTTTTGGATGTGCTGCTGGATTTGGTTTGCCAGTATTTTATTGAGGATTTTGCATCAATGTTTATCAGGGATATTGGCCTAAAATTCTCTTTCTTTTTTTTTTTTTTCTGTCATGTCTCTACCAGGCTTTGATATCAGGATGATGCTAGCCTCATAAAATGAGTTAGGGAGGATACCCTCTATTTTTATTGATTGAAATAGTTTCAGAAGGAATGTTACAAGCTCCTCTTTGTACCTCTGGTAGAATTCGGCTGTGAATCTGTCTGGTCCTGGACTTTTTTTGGTTGGTAGGCTATTAATTATTGCCTCAATTTCATAACCTGTTATAGGTCTATTCAGAGATTCAACTTCTTCCTGGTTTAGTCTTAGGAGGGTGTATGAGTCCAGGAATTTATCCATTTCTTCTAGATTTTCTAGTTTATTTGCGTGGAGGTGTTTATAGTATTCTCTGTTGATAGTTTGTATTTCTGTGGGATCGGTGGTAATATCCCCTTTATCATTTTTTATTGTGTCTATTTGATTCTCCTCCTTTTCTTCTTCATTAGTTTTGCTAGCAGTCTATTTTGTTGAGCTTTTCAAAAAAAAAAAAAACAGCTCCTGGATTCATTGATTTTTTGAAGGGTTTTTTGTGTCTCTATTTCCTTCAGTTCTGTGCTGATCTTAGTTATTTCTTGCCTTCTGCTAGCTTTTGAATGTGTTTGCTCTTGCTTCTCTAGTTATTTTAATTGTGATGTTAGGGTGCCGATTTTAGATCTTTCCTGCTTTCTCTTGTGGGCATTTAGTGCTATAAATTTCCCTCTACACACTGCTTTGAATGTGTCCCAGAGATTCTGGTATGTTGTGTCTTTGTTCTCGTTGGTTTCAAAGAACATCTTTATTTCTGCCTTAATATTGTTATTTTCTCAGTAGTCATTCAGAAGCAGGTTGTTCAATTTCCATGTAGTTGTGTGGTTTTGAGTGAGTTTCTTAATCCTGAGTTCTAATTTGATTGCCCTATGATCTGAGAGACAGTTTGTTGTGATTTCTATTCTTTTACATTAGCTGTGGAGTGTTTTACTACCAATTATGTGGTCAATTTTAGAATAAGTGTGAGGTGGTGCTGAGAAGAATGTATATTCTGTTGATTTCAGGTGAAGAGTTCTGTAGATGTCTATTATGTTTGCTTGGTCCAGGGCTGAGTTCAAGTCCTGGATATCCTTGTTAACCTTCTGTCTCGTTGATTTGTCTAATATTGACAGTGGGGTGTTAAATCTCCCATTTCTATTGTGTGGGAGTCTAAGTCTCTATGTAGGTCTCTAAGGACTTGCTTTATGAATCTGGGTGCTCTTGTATTGGGTGTATATATATTTAGGGTAGTTAGCTCTTCTTGTTGAATTGATCCCTTTCCCATTATGTAATGGTCTTGTCTCTTTTGATCTTTGTTGGTTTAAAGTCTGTTTTATCAGAAACTAGGATTGCAACTCCTGCTTTTTTTTTTTTTTTTTGCTTTCCATTTGCTTGGTAAATCTTTCTCGCTCTCTTTATTTTGACCCTGTGTGCAGCTTTGCACATGAGATGGGTCTCCTGAATATAGCACACTGATGGGTCTTGTCTCTTTATGCAATTTGCCAGTCTGTGTCTTTGAATTGGGGCATTTAGCCCATTTGCATTTAAGGTTAATATTGTTATGTGTGAATTTGATCCTGTCATTATGATGTTAGCTGGTTATTTTGCCTGTTAGTTGATGCAGTTTCTTCATAGTGTCGATGGTCTTTACAATTTGGTATGTTTTTGCAGTGGCTGGTACTGTTTAGTGCTTCCTTCCATGTTTAGTGCTTCCTTCAGGAGCTTTTGTAAGGCAGGCCTGGTGGTGACAAAATCTCTCAGCATTTGCTTGTCCGTAAAGGATTTTATTTCTCCTGCACTTATGAAGCTTAGTTTGGCCGGGTATGAGATTCTGGGTTGAAAATTCTTTTCTTTAAGAATGTTGAATATTGTCCCCCACTCTCTTCTTCTGGCTTGTAGGGTTTCTGCCGAGAGATCCACTGTTAGTCTGATGGGCTTCCCTTTGTGGATAACCCAACCTTTCTCTCTGGCTGCCCTTAACATTTTTTCCTTCATTTCAACCTTAGTGAATCTGACAATTATGTGTCTTGGGGTTGCTCTTCTCGAGGAGTATCTTTGTGGTGTTCTCTGTATTTCCTGAATTTGAATGTTGGCCTGCCTTGCTAGGTCAGGGAAGTTCTCGTGGATAATATCCTGAAGAGTGTTTTCTAACCTGGTTCCATTCTCCTCGTCACTTTCTGGTACACCAATCAAATGTAAGTTTGGTCTTTCCACATAGTCCCATATATCTTGGAGGCTTTATTTATTTCTTTTCACTTTTTTTCTCCAATCTTATCTTCTTGCTTTATTTCATTAATTTGATCTTCAATCACTGATATCCTTTCTTCCACTTGATCGAATTGGCTATTGGAGCTTGTGCATGCATCACGAAGTTCTTGTGCCATGGTTTTCAGCTCCATCAGCTCATTTAAGGTCTTCTCTGCAATGTTTATTATTGTTAGCCATTCACCTAACCTTTTTGCAAGGTTTTTGGCTTCCTTGTGATGGGTTAGAACATGCTCCTTTAGCTTGGAGAAGTTTGTTATTACCAACCTTCTGAAGCCTACTTCTGTCAAATCGTCAAACTTATTATCCATTCAGTTTTGTTCCCTTGCTGACAAGGAGCTGAGATCCTTTGGAGGAGAAGAAGTGCTCTGTTTTTTGGAATTTTCAGCTTTTCTGCTCTGGGTTCTCCCCATCTTTGTGGTTTTATCTACCTTTGGTCTTTGAAGTTGGTGACCTACTGTTGGGATTTTGGTGTGGATGTCCTTTTTGTTGATGTTGATGGTAGTCCTTTCTGTTTGTTAGTTTTCCTTCTAACAGTCAGACCCCTCAGCTGCAGGTCTGTTGGAGTTTGCTGGAGGTCCACTCCAGACCCTGTTTTCCTGGATATCACCAGCAGGGGCTGCAGATCAGCAAATATTGCTTCCTGATCCTTCCTCTGGAAGCTTCATCCCAGAGGGGCACCCGCCTGTTTCAGGTGTCTGTCAGCCACTACTGGGCGGTGTTTCCCAGTCAGTCTACACAGGGGTCAGGGACCTGCTTGAGGAGGCAGTCTGTCCGTTCTGAGAGTTTGAACGCCATGCTGAGAGAACCACCGTTCTCTTCAGTGCTGTCAGACAGGGACATTTAAGTCTGCAGAAGCTATCTGCTGCTTTTTGTTGTACTATGCCCTGCCCTCAGAGGTGGAATCTATAGAGACATTAGGCCTTGCTGAGCTGTGGTGGGCTCCACCCAGTTCATGCTTCCAGGTCTCTTTGTTTACACTGTGAGCTACTGAAGCCTCAGCAATGGCTGACGCCCCTCCCCTGCCAGGCTTCAGCCTTGCAAAATCAATCTCAGACTGCTGCGCTAGCAGTGAGCAAGGCTCTGTGGGTGTGTGACTCACCGAGCCAGGCATGGGAGGGTACCTCCTGGTCTGCCGGTTGCTAAGACTGTGGGAAAAGTGCTGTATTTGATCTGGCATGTACGGTTTCTCCAGGTACAGTCTGTCATGGCTTCCCTTAGCTAGGAAAGAAAAATCTCCTGATGTCTTGCACTTCCCGGATGAGGCGAGGCCCTGCCCTGCTTCAGCTTGCCCTCCATGGGCAGCACCCACTGTCCAACCAGTCCCAATGAGATGAACCAGGTACCTCAGTTGGAAATGCAGAAATCACCCATCTCGTGTGTCAATCTCGTTGGGTGCTGCAGACCGGAGCTGTTCCTATTCAGTCATCTTGGAATATTATCTTTTTCTGTTTAAAGAAAACCATGTGGCTGGGGTGATGGCTCACACCTATAATCCCAGTGCTTTGGGAGGCAGAAGAGGGTGGATCACTTGAGGTCAGGAGTCCAAGACCAACCTGGCCAACATGGCAAAACCCCGTATCTACTACAAATTCAAAAATTACCCAGGCGTGGTGGCAGGTGCCTGTAATCCCAGCTGCGCTGCAGGCTGAGGCAGGAGAATAGCTTGAACCCAGGAAGCAGATGTTTCAGTGAGCCAAGATTGTGCCACTGCACTCCAGATTGGGTGACAGAGCAAGACTCTGTCCTGAAAAAAGGAAGAAAACCATGTGATACTTTTAGCTTAGGCTACATGATTAAAATGAAATAAATTTATAGGAGATAAAAAAGTACTTTAGGGTTTTAAAATGTTATTTCCTTTAAGAATTCAAAGAATATAAATAAATAATATAATTTTATAATACCTCTTAATGGACAGATAAAATTTTATGAATTTGGTTTGTAAAGCATGATGTTTTGAAGTATATATGCATTATGGAAGGAGTAAATCCAGCTAATTAATATATGTATTGCCTCATATATTAATATGCTTTTGTGGTGACAGACTTTACATCCACTGTCTTGGCATTTTTAAAGAATACAACATATTGTTAACTATGGTCACATATTGTTATACAATAGATGTCTTTCATTTATTCCTCATAAGTGAAATTTTATATACTTTGACAAGTATAATATATGGCTTTTATTGTGTTGCAGTACATTCATTCTATCCCAAATTGTTGATTTTTTTATTGTGAAAAATGCTGACTTTTTTCATTTTTTTGCAACTATTAAGAATATTATATGATTTTTATACTTCATTTGGTTAATGTACTTCACATTTATTGATTTGTGTCTGCTGTACCATCATTGCCTCCCAGGGATACATTCTACTTGATCATGGTGAATGATCTTTTTAATGTGCTAATGTGCTGGTAAATTTGTTTTTTGTTTTTTTTTTTTTGAGACAGAATCTCACTCTGTCACCAAGGCTGGAGTGCAGTGGCGCAATCTTGGCTCACTGCAAGCTCTACCTCCCAGGTTCGTACCATTCTCTTGACTCAGCCTCCCGAGTAGCTGGGACTACAGGTGCCCCCCACCATGCCTGGCTAATTTTTTTGCATTTTTAGTAGAGACAGGGTTTCACCATGTTAGCCAGGATGGTCTCGATCTCCTGACCTCATAATCAGCCCACCTCTCCTCCCAAAGTGCTGGGATTACGTGTGTAAGCCACTGTGCCCAGCCACAAATTTGGTTTTGTTGAAGATTTTTGAATCTATGGTCATTAGCAATACTAGCCTTTAGTTTTTTTGTTTGTTTTTGTTTGTTTTTTCTTGTGATATCTTTGTCTGTCTTTGGTATAAGGGTAGCACTGGCCTTGTAAAATGAGTCTGAAAGTATTTTCTCTTCTTCAATGTTTTGAAAGATTTTGAGAAGAATTGTTAATAATTCTTTAAATTGTAGGATTCAGCACTGAATTCATTAGGTCTAGGCTTTCTCTTAATGGTTGACTTTTTATTACTGATTGAATCTCCTTTTTTATTCTTGGTCTGTTCAGAATTTTTATTCTTCATAATTTAATCTTGGCAGGTTATATTTGCCAAGGGATTTATTCTTTTCTTCTAGATTATCTAATTTGGGGGCCTATTATTATTTATAATCTTTTATGATCCTTTATATTTCTGTGGTATCAGTTAGAATGGCTCATTTTTCATCTTATTTATTGGGTCTTCTCTCATTTCTTACATAGGTAAAAGTTGGTTGATTTTGTTTATCTTTTAAAAAATCAGTTTTATTATTTTTTTCTATTATTTTTTCTAGTTTTCATTTTGTTAATTTCTGCACTGATATTTGCTATTTCCTTTCTCCTCCTAACTTTGGACTCATTTTGTCCTTATTCTTCCAGTTCCTTGAGGTGCAACATTAAATTGTTTATTTGAGAACTTTCTTTGTAATTTGATGTGTTTATTGCCATTCACTTCCCTCTTAGAACTGCTTTTGCTTTATGCCATAGGTTTTGTTATGTTGTATTTTCATTTTACTTGTTTGAATAAATTTTTACATTATTGTTTCAATTTCTTAACTGACTTATTGGGTATTCAGAGTATGTTGTTTTATTTCCATGTATTTGTAAATCTTTTAATGTGTCTACTGGTAAGGTGGTGATTAACTCTCTTAGCTTTTGTTAGGAAAAGACTTTATCTGTCTTTCATTTCTAAATGATAATTTTGTTGTGTATAATATTCTTAGTTGGCAGCTTTTTCTTTTTTCTCCATTAGCACTTTGAATATATTACCCCAATCCCTCCTGGCCTGTTAGGCTTCTGCTGACAGGTCTGTTGCTAGCCTTTTTTCAAAACTCTTTTATATGTTTTTTGCTTCTTTTCTCTTGCTGCTTTCAGGACCTTCTCTTTTTCTTTGGTTTTTGACAGTTTGATTGTAATGTGTCTCAGTGTAGTCTTGTTTGTATTGAATCTGATGGGAGAGATTTTCTTTTCTATATCAGAGTGTTTACATTTTTTCTAAGTTTGGAAAGTATTTTGCTACTATTTTTAAATAATATTTCCACTCCTTTATGTCTTTTTCTTATTTTTAAATTCCTATGACTTCAAAATTTGCTCTTTTGATACCACCTCATAAATCTCATATGCTTTCTTTACTCATTTTCATTATTTTTTTTCTACCCTGGCTTTATTTTAAAATAATTTGTCTTTGAGTTTACAAATTATTTCTTCTTCTTTAATTCTGCTACTGATACTCTCCATGACAATTTTGGTTTTGCACTTTTATTTACTTCACTGTATTTTTAAGCTCCAGAGTTGATGCTTAATTTTTAAAAATTATTATTTCAGGCTAGGCGTGGTGGTTCAAACCTGTAATCCCAGCATTTTTGGAGGCCGAGGTGGGCAGATCACAAGGTCAGGAGTTTGAGACCAGTCTGGCCAACATGGTGAAATCTCATCTCTACCAAAAAAATACAAAAAAAATTAGCCAGGTGTGGTGGTGGGCACCTGTAATCCCAGGTACTTGGGAGGCTGAGGCAGAAGAATTGCCTGAACCTTGGAGGCAGAAGTTGCAGTGAGCCGAGCTCACACCACTGCACTCTAGCCTGGGCGACAGAGTAAGATTCAGTCTCTCTCTCTCTCTCTCTCTCTCTCTATATATATATATATATACCTACCTATAATTTCAATTTATTAAATTTTCATTCTGCTCACATTTTCTTTTTTTTGAATTTTTCTCTGTATTTTCTTAAAGTTTGCTGAGCTTCCTTAAAACCTTTATTTTAAATACTTTGTCACACAATTCATACATCTCCATTTATTAGGGTAATTCACTGGCACTTTATTTTGTCCATTTAGTGATGCCATTTTTCCCAGATTGTCCTTAATCCTTGTGAATATGCATCAATGTCTGTATATTTGAAGACAAAGGTACTTATTTCAGTCATCACAAACTGACTTAACCTGGGCAAATCCCTTAGCAGTCAGCTTGCCCAAAGATTCTGGGCAGGCTCTTTGACATAGTTCTTAGCTTGGGGCCCATTGTGGCTGGTGTGGCACTAGGGTGCCCTTGATGCTCAGGGTTGCTATGGCCTGCCTGACACTAAGGGCTGTCTGGAACGTGGGGCCTCTGACATTGGCTCAGTGGTGGTATGTATGAGAGATCAAGTCTGCCATGCAAGCCAGAAGCTTTGGGTTGTGTGGTCCTACCTGGCACTGCAGCAGATCTAGAAGCTCTGTCTATAGGTACTGGCCTGAAATCTGGGGCCATCAGGTTTTTCCAGTTCTGGATTTTATTGTGTCAGGTCTGGTGTTGGGGGTCTAACACAGTCCTATGGTTATTTCCTGCTCTTGACCCCAAGCAAGCAATAACTCTCTGCACTGTGCAGCCTTGGTGTCAGAGGGTGGTGACATAAGTAATGTAATAATGTTCTTTCTACTCTCTTCAATGCGTCTTTTCATATTATCATGCTATCAGGTATCATAATCCGAAATCTGTACTTTTTATAGTTCTTGTGAATGTATTTTTGTTCATGGATAGTTGTTCAAATGGATATTACTTTAGGGACATGATTACTAGAGTGGAATATTTTGCCATTTTGTTCTGCCCCTTCCTACTTTTATATAATTTATTATATTAGTCATTTTGCAAGAGAAAAAATGGTCTAAAAATATTCTGGAAAAAAAAACCACAGAAAAACGAACTTATTGGCTATATGAGATGCCTCTTGGTTAATAATCTTAATATGGTCTATATTCTTAACCTTTGGTCAAGGGACATTGATCTTCTGTTGGTACAGACAAATTACCTTCTTTTCATGCAATACATGCATCAGATCCATTATTGTAGAATATGCCTATAATATAAACACCAGTTTCTCCTCTCTCATGGCCTAAGGGATACGTGTCTTAAATAAATCACTTTGTTCTAGTAACAGTGCTTAAGAGATATCAGAGAGAGAAGCATCTTGCATAACTTTATAGACTCAATAATTGGTCCTTCTGTGACCTTTCAGGTATAAATTTTAAATATTTATAAATGCTAGAGAAAATGCAATATTCTTAATTTTAATTCCTAATTAATGTTGGCTACCATTTTCGTCCACTCCAACAAAGCATTAAAAATGGCAAGAAAAAAAGAATAGAAGGTCAACTGAAAAAATGTGATGAGCAACAACCTGTGAAATAAGGAGAATACACAAGTGTATCCTCAACAATAGTCACAAAATCAAAATTTTTTTAAGAACTCAGATATAGATTAATGTGAAAAAATTGTTAAAATCACAATAATTGCATTGAAAATTGTAATAAAAATAGCTAAATGAAAGATGTAGAGTCATTTTAGAATCTTTTTTTTTTTTTTTTTTTTTTTTAAATACAGAGTCTCACTCCGTAGCCCAAGCTGCAGTGCAGTGGTGTAATCTCGGCTCACTGAAACCCCCACCTCTGGGGCTCAAGTGATTCTCGTGCCTCAGCCTCCTGAGTAGCTGGGGTTATAGTTGTGTGCCACCATGCCCAGCTAATTTTTTTGTATTTTAGTAGAGATGAGGTTTCATCATGTTGCCCAAGGTGGTCTCGAGCTACCGAGCTCAGGTGATCCACCTACCTCGGCATCTCAAAGTGCTGGGATTACAGGCATGAGCCACCACACCAGGCCTACAATCTTTTATGAGAAGTCTAAAGTTAGGATGATCTGCCTGCATAAGAGAAATATGAGAGTTCACCTAAAATCTGCATACTGTAATAGAATGCTACAGTAGTGCTACGTAACACATACTTACTATGTGAGTCTCTTTTATAATTCTTGATTCAAAATATAATCTTTTACTCCCCAACTTGGTAACATCTTTAGTGAGAAAAATAGATTGCCTGGTAGAATTCAAGCAACTCTTATGTTACTGGAGCAGTTTTAGACGACATGATTTCCTTGGTGATGATTTTCTAAGTTTCAGTAACTAAAAATCCATCTTGATATTGAAAAGAACACATAATTTCTAACTTATCAATTACATTTTTAAAGTAGATACACATATATGCCCACTTAACTAAAGAGTAATATTATCTTACTCCACCTAAAACAGTTGGCCTAAAAAGTATGAAATAATTTGCATTATCAATGTTGAACAGAATAAAAGACCATGCAGTTTTAATATATGCATGGATAAGCTGATTCTTTCAGAAAGGATTTAAAAAAAAATGTAAACCTTAAGCCATAGATGTGTAAAAGAGCATCAGTGTAAGATTATTACTGGCAATTACATCAGGTGTCTCTGAAGAGTGTTCAGGCACATGCATAGAAATGAATATTATTCTGTCTTTAATTCCTTTGCTAGCATCAACAGCAGGTTGCTTATTTTCAGTTAATTATGAATTGGAAGATAAAGGAAACAGGCATATTTTTTGATAGAAAATGAGATAAAAATCTCATTTTCTATCTGGAAGATTCTGTAATGTGTTATGACTGCTTTCAGGAGCACAACTTGCTGAAATTAAAGAAACTGGATACCAAGAAAACTGGAAAAGTGAGAAAGTGTAGGTGCAGGGCATGGAAAGGCTTCCTGACATGTCTGATTTAGTAAATAAGTATATTGCTGTAAGGATGTGTTGTATTGTGTTAACCCATGTGTCCCAAGAAAATAGCATACATTTTGTTATAAGAAGGACAACTAATGCTTTGTATTACAAGTGGTTTCACAGAATAAATAACATTTGATCTATATAATGATACCATGAAATAATTGTTATTATCATTATTACACAAAACAAGAGCAGAAGAAGCAGAACTAAAGTGGCAGTATGGAGATTTTTTTCTGTGTGCAAGATCCAGGAACAGAACTGAGGTCTTCTTCAGGTCAAAGCCTTTAAGATTTCTTCCAGCTGAGCTTTGAATGTAAATTAGAATAATTTTATATATTAATGTTTAGAAATATTTGTACAAAACTACATTGTTTTAAAAATTGTATGTAGTGTATGTAAAAACAGACTTGTAGATGTGAAAATTTGAATAAGATAATGAATACTGTTGAGAACAAATAAAAATACTAAATATTACATATTACAGGAAAGAATATTATTTGAGAAGAGACAGGATTATAAATTGGCTACACTCATAAAATAAAACCCTCAGAAAACAAAAGAGATTAGAAACACATAATTGGTAGGTGATTTCTGCTATGACAGATCAGGTAAATAAAAAAGATGACTTAAGAAATCTTATATAAAGTTAATTCATAAAGAAACTATATGTATATGTGTGTGTGCATGTGTGTGTGTGTGAGAGAGATCAGAATATCAGAGAATCTCATTATCTCTTCATAAAAAAAATGACTTAAGAAACCTTAGAGTTAATTCATAAAAAAGGGGTGTGTGTGTGTGTGTGTGTGTGTGTATGAAAGAGTGAGAGATCAGAATATCAGAGAATCTACTTATTTTATTTCCTGGCACCCTTAAAAGAGTTACCCATATATTAGGCTATAGAGAGAACCCTAATAGGATTTAAAGTTAACTGACCAAAAGGTCGTAAATAAAATGGAAAGGGGATATGTTAAGGGAGAAAGACTATTATGTATATTTATTGATGTGGGTTTCCAGATAATACTTTCATTTTATAAACTAACCAATATAGATATAAACAGAGCCAATACTCAGGAGACAAATCTTGGCATAACTTCAATACCAGTGAGCAGTCATTTAGATGTGGATGTGCTTTTGGTACATTGGATGTTAAAAATATTAAATATCACCTCAGTTATGAATGTATTGTTTAAATTATAAAGAACAGACTAGAATAGTAAATAGAAACAAAGCTCAAGTGGTTACCTCTAAGGAATATTACTTGTATCAATAATGGGAAAAGTAAACATGTTAAAGCAAAAGTTTAAAGAAGGCTGTTTGGAAAGTGTAAAATGGGAATTAATTGTTCAAGTTGGCTTATTGGATCAATGACTTTTTAGAATGTTTTTACAGCAATCTATCCACAAGTTTATAAAAACAAAAGTATGATGGAAAAGTACCAAATGTTATCCTAATAGTAACAAATTGGACCTTATTTCTATTTATCTATTCTAGCTTGTTCTTTATAACTCTAAACAATAAATTTATATCTCAGCGATCTGTGGAATTATAACAAAAGATATAGCATTAATTCATTGGATTCCTAGAAGAGAGTAGACAGAAGGCAGAGATTAAATAAATGACTTAAATAATGACAAAAATTTTTCTAAATTTGGCAAAAGAGTTGAAATGACAGATCGAAGAAGCTGACAGAATCTTTCATCCACAAAATACTCAAAGAAACCAATACTAAAGCACATTATAGTCAAAATGCTGAAAAATGAAGATAAGAAAAAATATTTTCAGACAAAAAGAAAGAAACAATCTCTAGCTTATGGCGAAAACAATTCTAATGACAAACTATTTCTTCTGAAAATTCATGGTTACAGCAATAAAGTAGAACAAAATTTTTAAAGTGAAGAAAGAAAAGAATTAACACAATATTCTATATCCAGTGAAAGTAGTCTTTAGAAACAAAGGGCAAGTTGAATATTTTTTTTTTAGTTTTAAGTTCTGGGATACATGTGCACAACATGCGGGTTTGTTACATAGGTATACATATGTGCCATGGTGGTTTGCTGCATCTATCAACCCATCATCTAGGTTTTAAGCCCCGTGTGCATTAGGTATTTAGAACAGTCTTAAATGGAGCATTATCACCAGAAGACCAATGATAACAGAATACCTAAAAGAACTCCACATAGAAGGGAAATGATAGATAAAACATCTTGTAATATTAGCAAGAAAGAATGAACAATGGAAAGAGTAGTGATATGAGTAAACACTTTAGGTTCCCATCTTCTCTTGAGCTTTTTAAATTAAGGTTGAGAATTAAAGCACAATTATACCACTAGCTAATTTGCTTCAAATAGGCATAAGAATTATTCTAGATAAATGTAGCATAAATGGAAGTGGCTAAAAGAACACAGAGGAAGGTAAGTTTTTACATTTCAATGAAACTGCTAAAATTATGACACCAAGAGACTGTAATGAGTTTTGTGTATATATTACCTAATCTAAATAAACAACTAAAATAGGAATACAAATACATATACTAAAAACATTACGAGTAAATTAAAATGAAATGCTGAAAAAATTCAGGAAAGATACAAGAATACGGGAAAAAATATACAAAACATAGATTAAAAAGCATACAAAATTAAACAGCAAATTTAAGGCATACATATCAATTGTTCTATTAAATATAAGTGTCCTAGAAACACCAGTGTTAAAAATTAGAAGAACTGATTGAAAACATGACCCAACTATAGGCTGCACACCCAGAAAAAAATTCAAATGAATTGATGCAGTTACATTGAAAGTAAAAGAATAGAACATGTATTCCATGTAAACAAGAATCAAAAGAAAGAAAGAGGAGCAATATTAATATTAGAAAAAATTGAAATCAGAACAAAGAAAAAATTTAAAGAGAGAAAGAGACTTTAAAATGATAAAAAAGTCAATCCATCAAGAACAAATAGCGGTCCTAATGTGTATGCAGTAAGCAACACATCCACAAATATGAGAAGCAAAAACTTACAGAACTGAAAGAAAAAAATAGACAAATCTCAAATTGTACTTTAGTTACTCTTCATCAGCCCTCTCAATAATTGAAAAAACAAGTAGACAGAAGACAGCAAAGAAAGAGAAAAATTCAGCATCATCAACAAGCAAGTGTTAGTTGACATTTATGCAACTCTTCACCCAACAACAAAATACAAATTTACAAGTGCTCATAGAACATATACCAAGATTAACAACATTCTGTGTCAGAAAGAAGCCTTAACAAAGTTAAAAGAGTTGAGATAATACAGAATGTATTCTCTGACAAAAAGAAACCAAATTAGGAATTAAAAACAAAAATAACAGGAGAATCTCTCAATACTTGGAAACTAAAAAACAGATTTCTAAATAATTTGAGTCAAAGAAGTCTCAAGCAAAATCCAAATGTGCATTAAACTAGTTAAATACAATATAATATATTTAAATATTTTAGACGCAAAAACAAGGTTGAGAAGAAAACTGATAGCACTAAATACTTATATAAGAAAAGAGAAAAAGTCTCAGACCAATAATACAAGCTCTAATCTCAAAAATTAGAAAAAGAAAGACAACATAAACCGAAAGAAACAGAGAAAAAAGTAACCTATATAATAGTAGAAATCAAAGAAATTGAAAACTAAAAAATAGAGAAAAATTGAGGACATGGATAATTGAAAAAAAGTCAATATAATTTAAACTCTATAACAACACTGGCAAAGAATAAAAAAGAAGACACTGATTTTAGTATCAGGAATGACACATGGGATCTCACTACAGACCATGCAGATATCATAACTATAATAAAGAAATACTATAAATAACTCTATACACATATATTTGACAACTTAGAAAAAAATAAACAATTTCTGAAAAGGCAGAAAATACAACACACCTAATATGAAATCAATAATACAATAGCAGCATAATATTAAGGGAATTGAATGTATAATTTTAAAACTTCCACACAATACATATTCATAGCTAACTCCTCTAAAGCATATTGTCAAATGTTTTATTTTATTTTATTTTTATTTTTACTTTTTTATTTTTGAGACGGAGTCTCCCTCTGTCGCCCAAGGTGGAGTGCAGTGGCGTGATCTCGGCTCACTGCAAGCTCCACCTCCCAGGTTCACGCCATTCTCCTGCCTCAGCCTCCAAGTAGCTGGGACTACAGGCACCCACCACCATGCCCGGCTAATTTTTTGTATTTTTAGTAGAGACAGGGGTTTCACCGTGTTAGCCAGGATGGTCTCGATCTCCTGACCTCGTGAGCCACCTGCCTCGGCCTCCCAAAGTGCTGGAATTACAGGTGTGAGTCACCATGCCTGGACTGTCAAATGTTTAAAAGAGAACTAAGATCAATCTTACCCAATCTTTTATAGAATAAATATGAGGGAATATGACCACTTTATTTTATGAAGCTAATTTTACCCTGATACCAAAACCAGACAAAGTTACAACAACAACAACAACAAAACATAAATAACTGAAGACCAATATCTATCATGAATGTAAACACAAATCTTTAACAAAATATAAGCAAATGGAATTCTGCAACATATAAAAATAATTATACACTATGATCAAGTGAGGTTTATTCAAGGGAAACATGGCTTTTTAGATATTCTAAATCAATATATCTAATTCACCATATCAACAGGCTAAAGAAGAAAAATTGTATGATCATATCAATTGATGACCTAGTATTTTATAAAATTCAACACTAATTCACAATTTAAAAACTCAGAAAACTAAGAATAAAAGAAACCTTTTTTTAGAGATTATTTGAAGTATATAGGAGGATGTGTGTATGTTATATGGAAGTATTATGACATTTTATTTTTTATTTTTTATTACACTTTAAGTTCTGGGATACATGTGCAGAATGTGCAGGTTTGTTACATAGGTGTACACATGCCATGGTGGTTTGCTGCACCCATCAACCCGTCATCTACATTAGGTATTTCTCTTAATGCTATCCCTCCCCTAGCCCCCCACCCCTCAACAGGCCCCAATGTGTGATGTTCCCTTCCCTGTGTCCATGTGTTCTCATTGTTCAACTCCCACTTATGAGTGAGAACATGTGGTGTTTGGTTTCCTGTTCCTGTGTTAGCTTGCTGAGAATGATGGTTTCCAACTTCATCCACATCCCTGCAAAGGACATGAATTCATTCTTTTTTATGGCTGTGTAGTATTCCATGGTGTATATATGCCACATTTTCTTTATCCAGTCTATCATTGATGGGCATTTGGGTTGGTTCCAATTCTTTGCTATTGTGAATAATGTTGCAATAAACATATGTGTGCATGTGTCTTTATAGTAGCATGATTTATAATCCTTTGGGTATATACCCAGTAATGGGATTGCTGGGTCAAATGGTATTTCTGGTTCTAGATCCATGAGGAATCACTACACTATCTTCCACAGTGGTAGAACTAACTTACACTCCCAGTAACAGTGTAAAAGCGTTCCTCTTTCTCCACATCCTCTTCAGCATCTGTTGTTTCCTGACTTTTTAATGATCACCATTCTAACTGTCGTGGGATGGTATCTCATTGTGGTTTTCACTTGCATTTCTCTAATGATCAGTGATGATGAGCTTTTTTTCATATGTTTGTTGGCCACATAAATGCCTTCTTTTGAGAAGTGTCTGTTCACATCCTTCACCCACTTTTTGATGGGACTGTTTGTTTTTTTCTTGTAAATTTGTTTAAGTTCCTTGTGGATTCTGGATATTAGCCCTTTATCAGATGGACAGATTGCAAAAATTGTCTCCCATTCTATAGGCTGCCTGTTAACTCTGATGATAGTTTCTTTTACTATGCAGAAGCTCTTTAGTTTAATTAGATCCCATTTGTCAATTTTGGCTTTTGTTGCCATTGCTTTTGGTGTTTTAGTCATGAAGTCTTTGCCCGTGCCTATGTCCTGAATGGTATTGCCTAGGTTTTCTTCTAGAGTTTTCATGGTTTTAGGTCTTAGGTTTAAGTCCTTAATCCATCTTGAGTAAATTTTTGTATAAGGTGGAAGAAAGGGACCCAGTTTCAGTTTTCTGCATATGGCTAGCCAGTTTTTCCAACACTATTTATTAAATAGGTTGCTTGTTTTTGTCAGGTTTGTCAAAGATCAGGTGGTAGTAGATTTATGGCCTTATTTATGAGGCCTCTGCTCTATTCCATTGGTCTATATATCTGCTTTAGTACAAGTACCATGCTGTTTTGGTTACTGTAGCCTTGTAATATAGTTGGAAGTCAGGGAGAGTGATGTCTCCAGCTTTGCTCTTTTTGCTTAGGAACGTCTTGGCTATATATACTGGCTCTTGTTTGGTTCCATATTAAATTTAAAGTATTTTTTTCTAATTCTGAGAAGAAAGTCAATGGTAGCTTGATGGGGATAGCATTTTATCTGTAAATTACTTTGGGCAGTATGGCCATTTTCACAATGTTGATTCTTCCTATCCGTGAGCATGGAATGGTTTTCCATTTGTTTGTATCCTCTGTTATTTATTTTAGCAGTGGTTTGTAGTTCTCCTTGAAGAGGTCCTTCACATCCCTTGTAAGTTGTATTCTTAGGTATGTTATTCTCTTTGTGGCAATTGTGAACGTGTGTTCACTCATGATTTGGCTCTCTGTTTGTCTATTATTGGTGTATAGGAATGCTTGTGATTTTTGCACATTAATTTTGTATCCTGAGACTTTGCTGAAGTTGCTTATCAGCTTAAGGAAATTTTGGGCTGTGACGATTTTGAGGATTTTTGCATCGATGTTCATTAGGGATATTGGCCTACAATTTTCTTTTTTTGTTGTGTATCTGCCAGGTTTTGGTATCAGGATGATGGTGGCCTCATAAAATGAGTTAGAGAGGAGTCACTCTTTTTCTATTGATTGGAATCTTTTCAGAAGGAATGGTACCATCTCCTCTTTGTACCTCTGGGGGAATTCAGCTGTGAATTTGTCTGGTCCTGGGTTTTTTTTGGTTGGTAGGCTATAAATTACTATCTCAATTTCAGAACTTGTTATTGTTCTATTCTGGGATCTGACTTCTTCCTGGTTTACTCTTGGGAGGGTGTATATGTCCAGGAATTTTTCTGTTTCTTTTAGATTTTCTAGTGTATTTGCATAGAGGTGTTTAAAGTATTCTCTGATGGTAGTTTGCATTTCTGTGGGATCAGTGGTGATATCCTTTTTAAAATTTTTATAGTATCTATTTGATTCTTTTCTCTTTTCTTCTTTATTAGTCTGACTAGCAATCTATCTATTTTGTTAATCTTTTCAAAAAAACAAGCTTCTGGATTCATTGATTTTTGAAGGGTTTTTCATGTGTCTATCCCCTTCAGTTCTGCTCCGATCTTAGTTATTTCTTGTCTTCTGCTAGCTTTTGAATTTGTTTGCTCTTGCTTCTCTAGTTCTTTTGATTGTGATGTTAGGGTGTCAATTTTAGATCTTTCCCGTTTTCTCCTGTGGACACTTAGTGCCATAAATTTCCCTCTAAATACTGCTTTAGCTGTGTCCCAGAGATTCTGGTACATTATGTCTTTGTTCTCATTGGTTTCAAAGAATTTACTTATTTCTGCCTTAATTTCGTGATTTACCCAGTGGTAATTCAGGAGCAGGTTGTTCAGTTTCTATGTAGTTGTGCAGTTTTGAGTGAGTTTCTTAATCTTGAGTTCTAATTTGATTGCACTGTGGTCCGAGAGACTGTTTATTACAATTTTCAGCCTTTTGCATTTGCTGAGGAATGTTTTACTTCCAATTATGTGGTCAATTTTAGAATAAGTATAACGTGGTGCTGAGAAAATGTATATTCTATTGATTTGGGGTGTAGAGTTCTGTAGATAACATCACACACTGAGGCCTGTTGTGGGGTGGGGGCCTGGGGGAGGGATACATTAGGAGAAATGCCTAATGTAATGACGAGTTGATGAGTGCAGCAAACCAATGTGGCACATGTATACCTATGTAATGAACCTGCACATTGTGCACATGTACCCTAGAACTTAAAGTATAATAACAAAAAAAATTCTGGCTCATTGATCTGTCTAATATTGACAGTGGGGTGTTAAAGTCTCCCACTATTATTGTGTGGGAGACTAAATTTCTTTGTAGATCTCTAAGAACTTGCTTTATGAATCTGGGTGCACCTGTATTGGGTGCACATATATTTAGGATAGTTAGCTCTTCTTGTTGCATTGGTCCCTTTACCATTATGTAATGTAATGCCCTTCTTTGTCTTTTTTGATCTTTATTGGTTTAAAGTCTGTTTTATCAGAGACTAGGATTGCAACCCCTGTTTTTTTCTGCTTTCCATTTGCTTGGTAAATATTCCTCCATCCTTTAATTTTGAGCCTATTTGTGTCTTTGCAAGTGAGATGGCTCTCCCGAATACAGCACACCGATGGGTCTTGACTCTTTATCCAATTTGCCAGTCTGTGTCTTTTAATTGGGACATCTAGCCTGATTACATTAAAGGTTAACATTGTCATGTGTGAATTTGATCCTGTCATTATGATGCTAGCTGGTTATTTTGCCCGTTAGTTGATGCAGTTTCTTCATAGTGTCGATGGTCTTTACAATTTGGTATGTTTTTGCAGTGGCCGGTACTGGCTTTTCCTTTCCATATTTAGTGCTTCCTTCAGGAGCTCTTGTAAGGCAGGGCTGGTGGTGAGAAAATCTCTCAGCATTTGCTTGTCCATAAAGGATTTTATTTCTCCTTTGCTTATGAAGCTTAGTTTGGCTGAATATGAAATTCTGGATTGAAAATTCTTTTCTTTAAGAATGTTGAATATTGGCCCCCACTCTTTTCTGGCTGGTAGGGTTTCTGCAGAGAGATCTGCTGTTAGTCTGATGGGTTTCCCTTTATGGGTAACCTGACCTTTCTCTCTTGCTGCCCTTAACATTTTTTCCTTCATTTCAACCTTGGTGAATCTGACAATTATTATCTTGGGGTTGTTCTTCTCTAGGAGTATCTTTGTGGTGTTCTTTGTATTTCCTGAATTTTAATGTTGGCCTGTCTTGCTAGGTTGGGTATGCTTTCCTGGATAATATCCTGAAGAGTGTTTTCCAACTTGGTTTCATTCTCCCGGTCACTTTCAGGCACACCAATCAAAGGTAGGTTTGGTCTTTTCATGCAGTCCCGTAGTTCTTGGAAGGTTTGTTTTTTCCTTTTCCTCTATTCTTGTCCTCTCACCTTATTTCATTAAGTTGATCTTCAATATCTGATATCCTTTCTTTCTGCTTGAACAATTTGGCTATTGATACTTATGTATGGTTCACGAAGTTCTTGTGCTGTGTTTTTCAGCTCTATCAGGTCATTTATGTTCTTCTCTAAAGTGGTTATTCTAGTTAGCCATTCCTCTAACCTTTTTTCAAGATTCTTAGCTTCCTTGCACTGGGTTAGAACATGCTCCTTTAGCTCGGAGGAGTTTGTTATTACCCACCTTCTGAAGCCTTCTTCTGTCAGTTCATCAAACTCATTCTCCATCCAGTTTTGTTCCCTTGCTGGCGAGGAGTTGTGATCCTTTGGAGGAGAAGAGGTGTTTCGGTTTTTGTAATTTTCAGCCTTTTTGCACACATTTTTCCTCAGGTTCATGGATTTATCTGCCTTTGGTCTTTGATGCTGGTGTCCTTCAGATGCGGGTTTTGTGTGGGGTTTTTCGTTGATATTGATGGTATTCCTTTCTGTTTGTTAGTTTTCCTTCTAACACTCAGGGCCCTGTGCTGCAGGTCTCCTGGAGTTTGCTGGAGGTCCACTCATACCCTGTTTGCCTGAGTAGCACTAGTGGAGACTGCAGAACTGCAAAGACTGCTGCTTGTTGAAGGTGCCCCAGAGGGCACTCAATGATACAGGGCTGACATGCAAAAATCAATTGTATATCTGTATATTAGCAATGAACATGTGGATACTAAAATTAGAAATGTAATACAATTCATAATGGCTCAAAATATACTAAGATATAAATCTAACAAAACATGTACAGCACTTGTATGTTGAAAGCTACAACATGTTGATAAAAGAGAGCTAAAACAAGATCTAAATAGAGAGGTATACCATATTCATGCATTGTATGATTAAACATAGAAAAATGTCTTTTCTCCCCAAACTGATGTCCAGATTTAACTTAATTTATATCAAAATCCAAGCAAGTTATTTTGTAGATATAGGCAAGATTATTTTTTGGCAAGATTACTCAAGATCTGTAACAGGTAAAACATCTTGAAAAGAATAATAAATTGCAAGACATCAATATACCTAATTTTGAGACATTATTATTTGACTACAGTTAATGCAGACTGTGTGGTATTGAGAAAAGGATACGTTCCTAGATTGATGGAATAAAACAGAGGACCCAGAAATGGATTCACACATATAAGCCAAACTGATTTTTGCAAAGTGTAGAAATAATTCCTTGAAGGAAAGGCATAGATTTTTCAACACATGATGGAAGAACAAGTGGACCTACATAGGAAAAATAATAAAATGAACCTCAGACATTCTTAATACATTACACAAAAATTACTTCAAAACGGATCATTGTCTTAAATGTAAAACATAAGAGTATAGTATAAAAAGTACATTTTTTAGAAAATATAGGAAAAAATCTTTAGGATGCATGACTAGGCAAGAGTTCTTAGACTTGACACAAGAACTACTGTATATAAAAGGAAAAATTGATTATTTGGACTTCATTAAAATTAAAAACTTTTTTCCTACAAAAGACCCTATTAAAAGGATAAGAGGATGAAAAGAGAAGTTAAAGACTGGATAAAAATATTTGCAACCACCTGTTTAACAAACCACTATTATCTAGAGTATATAAACCCTGAAAATATGAGTATAAAGTAAACACTCCAGTTAGGACATGTCAAAAGACATGAAAGGACATTTCATTGAAGAGGGTACACAGACGATGAATATATGAAAGCCATTAAACATTATTAGCCATTTGGGAAATACAAATAAAAATTACAATGAGATTTCACTACACATTTTTTACAATGGCTAAAAGAAAAAAGTAGTGACAACACCAAACATTATCAAGGATGCAGAGAAACTGGGTCACTCATTCATTAATGGTGGGAGTAGGAAATGATACAACCACTTTGGAGAACGTCATGGTAGTTTCTTTTAATAAATATATTTTTAATACTAATCTTGTAACTACCATACAGCTCAGCAATTTCACTCCTGAGCATTTAATTCAAATAAAATTCACGTTCACACAAATATCTGTACATGAATGTTTATAGTAGCTATATTTCCAATAGCCCAAACTGGAAACAATTCAGATTAATTCAAAGGGTGAATGGTTAAATAAACTATGGTACATCATACCATGTTATATTACTAAACAATAAAGTGGAATGAATAATTGATTTATGCAAACAACCTGCATGAATCTCTAGCAAATTATGCTGAGTCAAAAAAGCCATTCCAAAAATATTACATAATGATTCCCTGTATATAGCATTCTTGGAATTGTACAATTATAAAATGGAGAACACGTTACTGATTGCCAAGAGTTGAGGGAGGGGTGGAGGCAAGAGAGAGTTGAATGTAGATATAACAGAGTAACATAAGGGATTCCTGTGATGAAAATATTATGTCTTGATTGCATTCTGTCAATATCCTGGTTGTGATATTGTACTATAGATTTGCAAGAGGTCACCATTGGGGATATCTAGATATATTAAATCTGTAGGACAGGTGGGCAGGCTAAAATCTCAGGTATGAGATGCTGTAGTCAAGCAATTTTGTAAGTGCTTTACATGTATTAATTTAGTTACTTTTCTCACAACACTTCTTAGTAGATTCTATCATTACTCACATTTTGGAAAATATAACTGAGTTAGAAATTGGCTATATTACTTGCTCATGATACAAAAGCCACAATTTTCCAAAATAAGATTTAAATCTCTAGGATCTGAATTTTTAAACACAGTGTCGCACTCTCATTTATAGCACATGTTTAAATATTTTATTCCTAACTCACTCTAAAATTATTTTTATTACCCCATTTGTAGTTAATGATACCGCAGATACATTTGATTTTAATTCTGTCAGCATATTTTATATTTCTTTTTGTTATTGCTTTGTTATTTTTATTCATTACATAGTCTATATTCCATTGTTTGACTTATTTATAACTTGTTACTGTGTTTGTTTGGAAAATATAGAAAAAGACAGAAATTTAGGAACTGACAACAATGACACAAGAAAAATCGATTTATATATATATATACATATATATGTATATATATGTATATATATACGTATATATATGTGTGTGTTATATATATACGTGTATATATATATATATATGGTTGTTATATGAAACATGTAGTTCTCTTTCCATTTTCACGGCTTAAAAGTCAGTTGGCTGGGCACAGTGGCTCACTTTGGGAGGCTGAGTGAATCACTCGAGGTCAGGAGTTTGAGACGAACCTAGCCAACATGGTGAAACCCTGTCTCTACTAAAAATACAAAAATTAGCCAGGCATGGTGGCACACACTTGTCATCTCAGTTACTCTGGAGGCTGAGGCAGGAGAATTGCTTGAGCCAGGAGGAGAGGTTGCAGTGAGCTGAGATCACACCACTGCACTCTACCCTGAGTGACAGAGCAAGACTCCATCACCCCACAAAAGAAATTAATTAACTGGTTCTTTTTATTGTATTACAGCAAAAAAGATTCAGAACCCCAAGACAAAGACGTAATTGAAAAAATAAATACTTTCAACATAATTCCTGACTTTTACTTCAGAAACTATAAGTACTAATCAGATGTTACCAGCATTCATTTCTTAACTTTTATTGCTGATATATGTGTTGCAAGCATCCATTATTTCTCAAGCCAGAGAGTAAGATGTAAAATTATGCAGTATATGTGTGCTGTCCATATTTCCCTTGTTCCTACTAATAAACACGATCTCTTTGAAATAAAGCAAACAAGTACTTATGGTTCTACACTCTAGGAACATCAGTACTTTTCATTGTGTTAACTCTTATACAATAAAATTTACTGTTTACCTGGAGCTATAGTTATTGTAATATCATATGTTCTAGGTTGTTTTAAAAAATAGAGAGTAAATCATTTCTGAAGAAAAATAAAACAGATATTAATAAGTTTTAGATGCCTGGGATTATTATTTTAATATCATAATGGAAGAAAATCTTAGAATGAATTTTCTCAGGGAATGTAAATATTTTTCAAAGAAGTATAGATCAGGAGTTATGTTAAGAGTTAGCATTGGCCGGGCGTGGTGGCTCATGCCTGTAATCCCAGCACTTTGGTAGGCCAAGGTGGGTGGATCATGAGGTCAAGAGATCAAGACCATCCTGGCCAACTTGGTGAAATCCCGTCTCTACTAAAAATACAAGAATTAGCTGGGCGTGATGGCACATGCCTGTATTCCCAGCTACTCTGGAGGCTGAGGCAGGAGAATTGCTTGAACCCGGGAAGCAGAGGCTGCAGTGAGCCGAGATTGCACCACTGCCCTCCAGCCTGGCAACAGAATGAGACTCTGTCTCAAAAAAGCAAAAAAAAAAAAAAAAAAGAGTTTGCTTCATCAATGGAGTGGTTTATTTGTTTTTCAAAATAAACATAATAATCATTGTCCTTTAACACCATTAAAAAAATTCTTTCTAATTTGCTTAAGGAATCCAAACATTGATTGTTCATATATTGTGATAGTGCTATGTTATCAAAAATGTAAACTTCTAAACATCAATTTTCACAAAAGCACTTTCACATTTTGCATTCTAATAACCATGATCATACATAATATGCTTTGACTGCCTCCTATATACAGAAGAGAGCCATAGGTTCTATAGAGAAAAGAGGAAAAATTAACATAACATTTTTCCCTTGTTCTCAGGATGCTTAAAATATTGATTCCATACAATATCAACAGATGTTAAAATAATGAAGAAAAACACAATGAAAATATTTTTATTTGTTTATGTAAGTTTTTCAATATGTATGCATCTTTATCAAAAACTAGCACATATTTTTATGGATTTATTTATAAAACCTATATATGTACAACTGTATTAACATATGTATGTCATAAAAGATGTTCAACTTATAAATTAAAAATATAAAAATATAACACATTAATTATAAAATATTTATATTTAGCTTTATTAATTCATTTTATGAGGTAGATCCTTATTGAGTATAATTCTTCTGATTATTTTGAATTTTCAGGCTGTATTTCAGCTAGGCTTGATGATTTTTTGTTGATCTTTTCAGACCTCATTTAGTAAGTATGACTAAAGAAGAGTACATGAAGCACATCTCTTTGTGGTTTGTTTTTGTATTTCTTCTTCTTATCTTCAATATCACGTGTTTAAACTACATATTTACAGCAATGCATTTCAATGCACTGAAATAAAATAAGAATTCAAAGGGTCCATTTCCAACTTCTACATATGATAGAGTTCCTATTCATTTCTTAAGATGGATTGTTTACCACTTAAGATGCACAGTAATTGAATGTCTGATATGCAGAAACTTTGACAGCAGAAGAAAATATGCAAAAAAATTATTACTTTTAAATATTTTAATAGAAACATACATATAAATTAAATTTTAATTTTTTGTGTACTCTAGTAAGTGACTTTTGTAACCACTGTGGCATAGAGTACCCATTATGGTGACTAATGGCATAGACTACAGATAAAATAGAAATAAATAGAGAAAAGGTAGATAAAATGGCATAGACTGCAAAGAAATTAGAAATACAGAAAAAAAGATAAATTCTGGCATAATTGGGAAAATGATTGCAAAGAACAAAGTGGCAAAACTGAAGACAAATAGATTGGTATTATTTAAAAATAGTGAGAAATACCTGAAGTAGTAACAAGTACCACAGATATGAGTTAACAACATGCAAAAGAATGGTCTCAGTAAAGAAAGCTTCTTGTTGTCAAGATAAGTTATCAAGTTCAATAGTTTTTCACAGCAAAACTTATTTCTCACTCACAACAAAATTCTTTCCATGATCAGATGACTGTCCAATGTAGCTATCTTCCATGTAGTAACTCCACATTTACTGTCATTCAGGTGCCAACCTCACAAGTAAGACATACCATTATGATAACTACTTTTAAATAAAAGAGCATAAATAATGAACCACTTCTGCTTAAATAGATATTTCTGAAAATTATGCATAAAAAAGTTTGCTTATCTTCAAAGGGGCACAGGAGTATAAGAACCCATGTCTCTTAATGAGGAGAAAATCCAGATATATTAATGAATGATAGTAATGTCTGAAGTTAAATATTCATATAAATGATGGCAAATTCAGTTTTGGAACTTTATAAAAAAAGGTTGAGAATGAATAAAGATAAGACATCAGAAAACAATAAACAACAATGGAGGAAAGATCTAAAATCCTCTTTGTTTGAATTACTTTATAATTAACTCATATAATACTGAAATTTATTATTTATTTTAGAATTTCATATTTGCAAGAAAAAACAACCACAATAAGTCATATGCAAAAAATCCCTTCATATTTATTAATGGCATTACTACTCATAAGCAGAAAGGGAACATACTGAAGACCATTATGTTAGATATTATTTGCTGCTGTTAGTCCTGAAGATGAACACTGATGATAAATCTTTATGAATTGCAGATGAATCCAATCTGGAATTTAAGAGAGTTTTAATATCTGTCCATTAAAATGACAAATGGCTCAAAGAGATTCAATGTAACAAAAATGGCATTAGCTCACAGCTGAGAACTTAGTACTAAGGAAAATAAAAAGATTCAACACCTACAGGTATATTTAACAGAAGACATTTCAACCTGGAGCATTTCTGAGAGCAAACTGTGCATCTAGACAGGACTGTTATTTGCTATGAGAAATATTATGCTTCAAATAAATTGAAGAGCTCGTAAGCATTGTAGGAGAACATTACTTAGAAGCTGCGCCTATTATTTGGTATCAGTACTAAAGGCTATGAAAATCTGACATGTTTATTTCAATTTTCATTTAAAAATTCGCTCAATAGAAGCTATATCCTTTTTTGGAATTTTACAGCTTTCAAGGATCTGTTTCTAAAATAAATAAACACTGACCAAACTTCTTTATTTTTTTCTGAGATGGAGTCTCACTCTGTCACGCAGGCTGGAGTGTAGTAGTGCTATTTCTTCTAACTGCAACCTTTGCCTCCTGAGTTCAAGTGAATCCTATGGTTCAGCCTCCTGAGTGGCTGGGATTACAAGCATATGCCACCTTGTCCAGCTAATTTTTGTATTTTTAGTAGAGACAAGTTTTCACCGTGTTGGCCAGACTGGTCTCGAACTCCTGACCTAAAGTGATCTACCAGCCTCAGCCTCTCAAAGTATTAGGGTTATAGGGGTAAGCCACCACACCTGGCCTGAACGAATATTTTTGAAATACACCTATACATTGTGTAATATAACAACTATAATCATATTAAACAGAAACTTTTCCCCCAAATGGCTAAAAGTTACATAGACAACCATATGCAAATTAAAATAAATATTAACTTATTAGAGCATTATCATCCCATATTTTTGTTCTTCTCTCAAAAGCTTTAATTATCTCATATATTTCGATTTAAATGATATTTAAATAGTAAAATAAATATAATGTCAAATGACTCTTTAGTATCTAATTGATATATAGATTCAGATAGTAAGTATTCAAAGCAGTCAGGTTGGTTGGTTTGAATTTGAAGTATGTTACTATGGAAAGTGTTAACACTGGGACTTAGTAACTCAGGCTAGCTGGCAGAGTGATTTCCAGTCTAAGCATATTTATTTCTACATTCCTTTTTGGCTACTTGTAGATGAACGATTCTCCAATTGAGAATTAATTTTAAAACAGGGAATTAGTGAATGTAGACAAATAAGTGAAGAAAAATTATAAAAAAGCAGAAGTGAAGAATTTTGAAATGAAACTTCAGAATACTTGAAGACTCTGAGGGAAAGTTCAGTGATATCAGAAGGAATGGATGGTGAAAAGATTTATTTTAGGTGTGGCTGAAGGTGACCCACACATTGGTGCAGTCTTTATATCTGAAACTTGGTGGAATCTAGAAGGCAAAAGCTAGTTATAAAGTATGATATATATCCAGTACATAGAATAATATACCAAAAGAAAATATTAGTAAAAACATCAGCTGAAATAAAATGAAATACATTTTAAAATATTTTCTTTATTTTTTTAAGTGAAACTTAGAATTTATTAATATATTTACATAATTTACAATCTTTAAGCAATTGTCACATAAATATAGACTGCAACTTTATATTCCTGGAAGAAACATTTCTCATGAATCCATTCAAGTCTCAGTGCAGTGGCCATAAATGTGTGTCACTCAGATCTCCGTCAAGAGAACTTGTCGTGGGGTGCGTAATGACTACAGCTCTGGGTTTTGACCCTTTGGACTCATGATTGCAACTCCATTCATCATTGCAACTGCACCGTGGTAACAACTTTCTCAGGCTGCTTCTGGACTATGAATGGACATGAAGGGACACCCTTGCTGGTCTATTTCTACCAATCTCACAATTATTCCAATTGGCAGCCTTTGCTAGTGGACTTATCATCAGCCTGTTAAAAACTTCCTCAATAAAAACAAAAACAAAAAACAAAAACAAAACAGCAACCAAAAAAAGCCCTGTAATCTAAAACTGCTCTTACCCAAACCACCATTCTTATGCTCCCTCACAGTTGTGAGAATTGTATTATTGTCTAAATGCTTTTCCTAATTCCTCTTGCTCCTTTCCAATATGTGTTTCACCAGAATTTCCTCCAATAAATCTCTTGCATGTCTGATTCCACGTTAACATCTGCTTCTTGGAGGATCCCAAATGCATAATTGGTACTGAGTGAGGGTCCTGAAGAAACAGCAGTAGTTGGAGTTTTGGAAGTAACTCACTCATCATTCAGCTGAAAGGACTGTCTTGGAATATGAGGCATACTTAGTCCCTGGCATAAGATGGCAGCCACAATGCTGAAGATTTCACCAGTGTTGGCCTGGGAAAACATCCACAAAGGAAAATGTTCTTGCTGATATAGTGAGGCAGACATTTAAAAGATATGCAGGAAATAGTACTTACAAAGACGTCAAAGTTGGCCAATTATTATTAAGTGGAATTGACACTAAAGAAGGATAATGACTAACTGATGGCAGTTAAATAGTTAAGGCTAGGGGAGGCAGAAGGAATCATTGATAGATTACAAAGAGACTGATATCCTGCAATGGGTATCAAAGCTTATTAGCAGATACAGGAGTTAATAGAATTGAAGAGCTCCAGATATGTTACATGCTGAGTTAATGTAGTTATATTATGCTAACTAAGGTCAGAGCCCTGATGGGGAAAACTGGCACCCTAAAATATGAGATAAGAATATCAAGATAGATAAAAAATTTGGCCCTGTAGGCTGCATGAATACTCAGCAGTTACAGGAGTGGCCTATTTCTTTCATATAATAAAAGACACTGTCAAGCTTTCTCATATAAAATGCAAATAGGTGCCCCCCAACTGGGAGCAAGACCATGACATTTGCAGCAGTTATTTTATACCTTTTGAGAGACAGCTCCTTGTGTGCAAGTGGAATTTTGTGGATAAGCAACACTTAACTCTGGCACCACGTAACCATGACTCCAGAACTGCTCATTGCAAGCTGAATCTGTTATATCCAAGTCAGAAAGTCTGGGGGGCCTTCTGTAATGTCTGAAAAGCTTATTATTACCAGCATTATGATAAACTAGGAAGACATATTTATTGTTCAGAGATGCATAACAGCATGAAAAGATGAAATATGTTTTTAATATTTTATAAAATAGTTCAATAAAATAAGAGAGGAAGTAAATATGATAAATTCAAACAATTATTAAATGTGAAATATAATTGTTGGACATTTTTCAAAGGCAGAAAGTCAGAAAAGTATTGTATTACTAGTATGTAATCATTATATAAAAGTGGGAGCATAAATATTAAATAATTAGCACTTAGAATATATTGATCAGCAAATATCTTAGAAATACTGCCTAGAGGCTGATCCCTGTCTATATATTATAGGCATTGATATTTTACAATATAAATAAAATATTTACACTCTAATGATAAAGTGGATATTAGAGATGGTTCATATATTATGAAGCCATGGAGTCTCGTTTATGGCCATATGTTTATTATATTTTTATAATAACAAATGTGTTTAATGTTTCTACAGTCTGTGCAATATAGGAATGCCAAATAATTTGAATAAATTACCTAGATCCATTACTTTGACTTCCGTGGGTTTTACCAGTCGTCATCAACATATTAGAATGTCTTAAGCCTAAATGTCTGAAAATATTTATTTTAATGTGTTTTAACATTAAAATAATCTGTGTTTAACGGCAAGGCAGCCCATATTAATATAACTCTCTTGACTTATATGCAATTAGGATGTATTTGCAATAGAAACTACTAAATAAACCAAAATGCTTTAATGTGACATTGATTTTAATATCTCAGCTTAATGAAAACTTTTAAGTTTAGAAAATTATATAATTAATTAAAAATGTTTAACTCTAATAGCTTCTGAATCTATGAGATATTTCAGGATGCTATAATAAAACTGTTATTTAGAAATGCGAATGAAATGCAAACAGGCATCAAGTGTCACCTATTTTGTTGTACAAAGCATTCTAGAGCCCAGGCAGGGCCATGATCCGGTATACATTACAGAGAAACCATGAACAGTCTACCTACTGCACTTATTGGAACTACAAGCTAACACTAATTACTGGATAGGCTTATTCTCATCTTCAATTTAATCATGCATTAGGAGAAGAATTTCAAAGCCAGAGAGCGGTTTGGACTCTATACTCATATATGTATTTTCCATGTATTTAGTTTTCAAAAATCTATCTCATGTCAGGCACTATGATGATTTCTTGATAAAAAGGCATGAATAAATCCAAAAGAGGCATTCCATAGGAAAATGACAGAAAAAGAAACTGAAACATTGAAAGTCTAACATTATTTTTTAAAATCCTATTATGATCATTAGATATGGAGATGTGATATTTCCTTTTGTTTTCTTAATAGGTGTTATGTACTCTGCGTGTGTTAGGGTAAGATATAATTAATACAATTATATATTTGTGAATCCTCATAAATCTAAATGGAATTAAAAATATTAAGTACATATATATGTTTTAGGTTGAGAAAATCCTTTACAACTGTCATGGAAGACAGTAAGAAAATCAACTTGGCAGAAGTCAAACTTCGGATGCTTTTCCTGGTTTTCTAACCACAAATCCTGGTCTATATATGTTTTATAACTTATCTGAATCTTGGTCCTCAGACTTTATTTCAGTCTACCTCTTTATTGTTGTCATCACCTATTTCAAATACAATACTTAAATTCTTTCTTTTCTTAGACCTACAGTCAGCAGCAAAACAAAATACACACACACACCCCCTACCGCTTTATCACTTATTTCAAGTACAATATGTGAATACTTTTTTTCTTAGACCTACATAGTCAGTGAAATAACAAAATATACACCCCCTGACATGTGTATGTATACTAAACAAAGAAAAAAAAACAAGCAAATAAAAAACCCACAATATTTGAGAAAGACAGAGAAAAGAATGCATACATTGAAAAAGTACATTGCAGAAAAAAGAAAAGCATAAAAAGTTATTAACTGTTATGGCAAAATAGATACATATGAAAAAAAAGTCAATAGATCATAGATTTGAAGGGGAGATTTGGGTACACATATTTGACAATTCATTTTACAGATGATGAGACTGTGATTTTGGTGTTTTTCCTGAGCTATTTATACAGCTATTTGGTGGTAGACTTGGAGTTCTAGTGATAATCTTTTAGTGTAAATATTTTTGATAATTTTCCTTTAGATCAAGTAGGACCTAGTTTATAATTTCTTATTTGAAAAATTATAATATAAAAGTATCTTATCCTTTAAACTGGTGGTTTTAGACAATTATAGAAACTGATAATATTGAGGAAACAAGATTTTTTTATTCTTGTTCACTTGATAGGCTAGGGAAAATTTTAGGGTTACATGACTCAAAAATCTGAGTCACTTTGGAATTAAAGCACATTTTGGAAAAAAGAATGTGAGATTTTCTGAATTCACTAGGTTCTAATCAGGTTAGACTAGCAACTAATAGAACACAATTTATTTGTTACAAATTCTATTAACAAGTAATAATACCAGTTATAATAAAGAAAAAACATCATCAACCAATAGTGGTGTCTATATGCATTATATATCCATTATGAAGCACTATAAACTGTAAACCTTAGGCCTTGAGCTATGATAAAATCAATTTTACATCTCATAAAAGCACTCTGATAGTTAATTTAAAAGAGGAAAACAAATTCCAGATAACTGGTCAGTAGGCTTCTGAAATAACATAGGAAAGGAATGGAATAAACCTGAGCTAAGGCAATAGCAGTGGGAATGAAAAAATTTGGTTTAATATAGAAATGATGTAGATTTGAGTACCGATATAGAAATGGAATACTTAGAACTAGTGCTGAGGAGAGAGTCCCAAAAGTTGCAGATTTGTGGATGATACACATGGATACAGAAGCATATGGGGGTGGACAAGATTTCCTAGGGGTAAGCAAAAAGACTGAAAACAAAAATAGGCAGTAGATTAGAGGGGAAAAAAAGACAAAGAGAGAGGAGGAAAATCGGGATGTTGTATCACAGAAACCAGCAGAATAAAGAAATATAAAAAGATGGACGTGAAGAAGGAAGGAGATGCCAGTTGTCAACTTTTGTTAACACTATGCCATCTGAGGCACTGTCCCACCAGCCAACCACCTTCTGCTACTAGAGTATGCCATAAAATCCTCCAACTTAAAATACCTCAATATCTTAGTCCATACAACATATTTTAAAATCCTTAAGTTTCATCTCAGATTTTCTATTGCTGTATTATCTTTGCCTAATTTTTATAACTTCTCTATTCTCCATTTTTCTTTTCTGTAAAATATGGTTACTTTATTGAGAAAATACAGATATTTATTTTCAGAATGATAGCATGTTTTATGCAGTGTTTGGTATTAAATACATGGTAAGCCTGGAAGAGTCAGTAACTATTTAATAATTATTAACATTTCTCTGACATTTATTTGGCATTTAAGGCCATCTGGGACTTGGACCCATGTACTTCTTTATCTCTTGCTGCAATAACCAATCTACTATGTTACAGCAATTTTATCTACTGTTGTCCCCTAAATGCATTATTAACTGAAATCTTGTATCAATGGTAACTTTTCAAACATGATAACATCAGATTACTATGGCTTATATTAGTAGATTGAAGAATAAGAAGGCATTTTTTAATTAGAAACACACCTATCTATACCTGTCTTCTCTTTAATGTCATTTATTATGTAATGCTTGAAAATTATCACAGTAAATTGTTATTAGGGCCTAGGGAAGAGGAGGTAGGAGATAGCTTTTCTAAATGCCTTAGTCCGTTAAATGAGAAGATGAATCTTTATTAAAAGCCACTCATTGAGCTCCGTAACAATAAGTTATGAATAAAATGTAATTTTTCTTGTATACAAAAGAATTCCATGAGAAGATGTGGTACATTTAATTTTATTGAAATATTTCCAATTATGGGAGAAATAAAGTAAGAGAAATACCAGTGGGATTTTCAGAAGATATTTGATATGGAGATGTCATCACATAGAATGCAAAGGCCCCTCATGATATGAGAAAGATGAGTTGTTAAAAAGGAAATTTGTTCTTTAAATGACACAGCTCATTATTCTTGAGAAGAATACTACTTTATTTTCTATATACAAAATTTTTTAAAAATATACTATTTATATACGTGATACAGTAATGAGGAATTACTGTCATCTAAGTAAATTACTAGAATAAATCAAGGAAAATAACTTGAATTTAGCACATATCCTCAAAAAAATCAGTGGTGGATAACAAAATTTAATCAGGGCAGTTGATTAGGTTGTTAGACTCATGGATTCAGCAAAACTATTTCGGGGGGTATATATTCTTTTAAAAAATACTTTAAATTTTGAATTACCTTTATTTGCTGACAGCCTTTAGAAATATTTCAAAATTTACACAAATGGAAATCTTCAACTCCACTTATTTACATCCTCTTTAATTCTTTCAAAATTACCTTTTACTTTTAGAATATAAGTTTTGAACTTTTAAAAAATTTACAACTATTCATTTATTCTTTTTGATGTTATTTGTAAAGGACTTGTTTTCTTAATTCTACCTTACAATTATCAGTGCAAGTATATAGAAATGCAATTAATTTCACATAACCTTGTATCCTACAAACTTCTTGAATATGTTTATTGGAACATAGTTCTAATAGTAATATACTACTAGTAGATTTATTAAACATTTTTATATAAAAATATGTGATCCATGAATAGAAATAGTTTTTGTTCTTCCTTTACAATACAGATGACCTTTTTTTTATTTTTATTTTTATTTTCTTGCTTAACTTCCCTGGCTAGAACTTCTAGCTCAATGTTAAACAAAGTTAAACACAAGTGTCAAGAGCAGGTATCCTTATCTTGTTTCTGATCTTAAAGGGAAAGCATTTAGTTTTTATCATTAAGGTGCAAATTTAATTTTGGATTTTTTTCATAGATGTCTTTTATCAGATTGAGAATGTTCCCTCTTCTTTCTTATTTATTGACCGCTTTATCATAAATGTTGGATTTTGTCAAATGCTTTTCTGTTTCTAAACAAGATAGTGTGGATTTTGTTATGTTTTTTATTATTGACATGATGTTTTGTACTATTTGATTTTCAGATGAGAATTCACCCTTGCATATCTGGAATAAATAACAGTTTTTCATAGTGTTTGATCTTTTTTATATGTTGTCATGTTCACTGCGCTAGTACTTTGTTGAGGATTTTTATGTTTATATTTATTCATATGAGATTCTGGTCTGTGGTTTTCTTTACTTATAGTATCTTTGTCTGTTTTTAGTATCAGGGTAATACTGGCCACATAGAATGAATTGGAGAGTGTTCCTTTCCCTCTTCTTCATTTTTTGGAAGAGTTTGCAAAAAACTAGTAATAATTTTTAAAAAAGGTTTTTTAAAAATTTTTTTTCTTTGTTTAGTGGCTTAGCATATGATTTATCTTGGAAAATGTTTCATGTATATTCTGCTGTTTAGGAATAGCACATTTGAGTGCTCAGTCTATGTTTGTATTATTGCTCAATTCCTAGATCCTTTTTGATCTTCTACCTAGTTCTATCCATTACCGAAAGTGGGGTACTGAAATCGCTATTACTGCTGAAATGTCTGTTCTCCTTCATTTCCTACTGTCAGTTTTGTTTTAGGTATTTTGAGATTCTATTGTTAGGTTCATATATGTTTATAATTGTTGTATATTGCTGATAGACTCTATTGTTGTAAGTGTCTCCTTTTATCTCTAATAACATTTTTTGTTTTAAATTTGATTTCGCCTGCTATTAGTATGGGAACGCAAGATTTCTTATGATTGTTTGCATGACATAGTTGGATCTTATTTTACTGTCCAATGTGAGAATCTCTGCCTTTTCACTGATTACTTAGTCAATTTACATGTAATGTTATTATGTATATATTTAATAGTTGTATTTATATCAGCCATTTTACTTTTTTATGTTCTCTGTGTCTCATGTCTCTTTTGTTTCTGTATTTCTTATTTTTTATTTTATGCATTATTGAATATTTTATGATGTAGTATTTTAATTTTTAAATAACTTTTTCAACTATATTTTTGGAAGTTGTTTTCTTAGCGGTTGCTATAGGGTTTACGATGTATCTCTTAGCTTATCAGGATCCACTTCAGATTTCTATTAACTTAATTCCAGCAAGGTACAGAGACATTTTTTTCTATATAGCTTTATTTTCTCTTACACATTTTTGTGGTAATATTGTTAAAAATATTGCACCTATAAATGTTATAAAGCCAATGCTACACTGGTATAATTATTAGCTTATATAATTTTAAGGCTTTTATAAAAGCTTAGAGAAGAAAGGGGAGGAAGCATATATTTATAGAATTTGCTATGTTAACCTTTATATTTACCATTTCAGGGTTTATTCTTTCTTTATTTTTTTCCTTGTTGATTTGAGTTACAATCTAATGTCATTTCCTTAGTCCAGTGCAGCTTTGCTCCCACTCATCTTCATTTGCTGTTGTTAGGAAATATGCTACCTTTCTATGTACTATAGGCTCAGAAATGCAATTATACATATTTTATATTATATTTTAATGCATTAAAAGAGTAAGAAGACAAAAGGTGAATTTACATTATCTTTATAATTGCATAATTACTTTTATTGGTGTTCTCTATGTATGTGTGTGTGTGTGTGTGTGTGTGTGTGTGTGTGTGTGTATATGTATTCAAACCTAGAATCAATTCCTTTCAGCATTACGAACTTTCCTATTATTTTTTGTTAGACTTGTCTGCTAGGAATAATTCTTTCAGTTTTTGTTTGTCTGGTTATATTTTCATTTCACCTTCCTTTTTGAAAGATAATAATACTGGATATAGGCAGTATATTTTCCTTTTTCTCCGAGCAATTTTAATGATATCTCATTGACTTCTGGCCTCCATTTCTGATGAGATGTCAATAACCTTTTAGGGGTTCTCTTGTATGTGATGAGTCATTCTTATCTTGTTGCCTTCAGTATTTTCTCCTTGTGTTTGACTTTAAGTAATTTTAAATTTGATGTTGCAAGTATTTTGGATTTTGTACATTTTAATAGGTATGCTGTGGTATCACATTTTTGTTTTAATTTGTAATTCTCTAATGACTTATGATGCTGAGCATCTTCTCATATGCTTACTTGTCATGTGCATATCATTCCCGGTTTGGTGTCTGTTTAGATCTTTGACCAATTTTGAATTGGGTTATTTGTTTTCTTGTTGCTAAATTTAAAGTCTTATTTGTATATTTTGGAGACCAGTCATTTATCAGATATATGTTTTCCAAATATGTTCTTCTAATTGGTAGCTTGCCATTTGCAGAGCAGAAGATTTTAATTTAAATGGCATACAACTTATCAATTATTTCTTTTATGGATTATGCTTTTGTTATTTTATCTGACAAGTCTTCACCAAATCCAAGACCACCTATATTTTCATTCATTTTTTAAATTTATTCATATACATTGACAAGTAAAATTATATATATTCATGGTGAAAAACATGATGTTTCACATATGTATAAATCATGGAATCGCTAAAAGTATTTAACATCTCCTTTCCTCTTCTATAGCTTCTTTATTTTATAAAACACAACGATATTTAAATCAGGCCAATTAAATGTCATATAAGGACTCTAAATGTGCAAGTGAAAGGAAGAGTCACATGTCTCTCACTTTAAATCTAACTATAGAAATGATTAAGCTCAGTGAGGAAGACATTTTGAAAGCTCATATGGATCAATAGCTAGACCTGTCACTCCAAACAGTTAGCCAAGTTGTGAGCACAAAGAAAAAATTCTTGAAGGAAATTAAAAATGCGACTCCAGTGAACACACAAATGATAAGAAAGTGAAACAGCCTTATTGCTGATATAGAGAATTTTAATGGTCTGGATAGAAGATCAAGCCAGTGACAACATTCCCTTAAATCAAAACCTAACCCACAGCAAGGCTCTCCTCTCTTCTATTCTGTGAAGGCTAAGAGAGTGAGAATGCTTCAGAATAATAGTTGGAAGCTAGCAAATTGGTTCATGAGTTTTAAGGAAAGAAGTTATTTCTATAACATAAAAGTGCAAGGTAAAGCAGTAAGTGTTAGTGGAGAAGCTTCAGCAAGTTATCCAGGTTTAGCTAAGATCTTTGGTGACAATACAGTACTATAGTACAGATTTTCAATGTATACACCAAAACAGCCTTGTAGTGGAAGAAGATGCCGTCTAGGATCTTCATAGCTAGAGAGCAAATCAATGCCCGGCTTCAAAGCCTCAGAGGACTGACTAACTTCTGATAAGGGCTAATGCAGCTGGTGAGTTTAAGTTAAAGCCAAGTTCATTTTCCATTTTAAAATCCTAGAGCCATTAAGAATTATGCTAAATCTGCTCTGCCTATGCTATATTAATGGAAAAACAAAGCCTCAATGACAACACATCTGTTTACAGCATGATTTCTGAAATATTTTAAGCCCATTATTGAGACTTACTGCTTAGGAGAAAGGATTTCTTTCAAAATATTGCTGCTCATTGACAATACACCTGGTCACTCAAGGGCTCTGATGAATATATACAAGAAGATGAACGTTGTTTTCATGCTTGTTAAACACAACATCCTTTCTGAAGCCCATGGACCAAGGAGTAATTTTGAGTTTCCAATCTTATTACTTAATAAATGCATAAGTCTTTAGCTTCCATAGGTAGTAATTTCTTTGATGGATCTGGGTAAATTGAAAACCTTCTGAAAATAATTCATAATTTTAGATTTTATTAAGTACATTTATAATTTGTGGGGGGGGGAATATCAACATTAACAGAAATTTAGAAGAAGTTGATTCTAAATCTCACGGAAGATTTTGAGGGGTTCAATCTTGCCTGTGGGACGTAACTGCAGATGTGGTGCAGATAGCAAGAGAACTAGAATTAGAAGTGGAATCTGAAGATTAGACTGAATTGCTATGATTTCTTGATAAAACTTGAGCGGATGAGGAGCTGCTTCTTATGGATGAGCAAAGAAAGTGGTTTCTTGAGATTGAATCTATTTCTAGTGAAGATATTTTAAACATTGTTGAAATTAAAACAAATGACTTAGAATATTACATAAACTCAGTTGATAAATCAGAAGCACAATTTTAGAGGATTGACTTCAATTTCAAAAGCAGTTCTACTGTGGGTAAAATGTCATCAAACAGAATCATATGCTACAGAGAAATAGTTTATAAAAGGAAGGGTCAATCAATGTGGCAAACTTCCTGATTGTCTTTAAGAAGTTGTCATGGCCACCCCATCCTTCAGCAACCACAACTCTGATAAGTCAGCAACCATCAACATCAAGGCAAGACCCTCCACCAATAAATAGATTATAACTCACAGAAGGCTTAGATAATTGTTATCATTTTTTAGCAATAAGGCATTTTTATTAAGGTATGTATATTGTTTTTGACATAATGCTATTGCACACGTAGTAGATTATACTAGAGTATAAACATAACTTTTATATGCACTGGAAAACCAAAAAATTATGTGACTCTTCATTGTGATATGTATTTTATTGCAGTGGTCTGGATTTGAACCTACAGTACCTCCACAGTATGTTTGTATTATCTGAGGTGCAGATGCTTGTGAAGTAGCTGGGGAGCCACAAATGAGAGCACAGGCATGTGAAGAGTTAGGCTGGCCCCAGGATTGAGCCAGGACCCAGTTCTCTATGACAGCTGATCTGGTGATAGCAGTGTGGGTATAAACTCACAGGGAGGGCTTGGCTCCAGGGCCCGGGGTGCAAACTAGCTTGCTATGGTGATGGCTTTGGTATCTGAGATGTGAGCAGTTTCATCGCAGTCACAAAACTCTTATCTGGAGTGTGGGCATGCAAGGAGCTGCCATGACCCCAGAGTTAGGACATGCATGAGGTGGGAGAAGTGGCAGCTTGTTTCCTAAAGTGGCGCAAAAGTGGCCACTTCTTGGGTGGAGGAGGGGTATGCAGCCACGTCTTACTCTCTGGAGTTCCCCAGCAGGAATAGCTGTTGGTTACCTCAGTGGCTAAAGATGTCAGTGTCATCTGAGGAGCAGGCCACTGGAAAACACATTGGTTCTAGCACTGTAGCCGTTACTGATGGCCCCTGCCTTTCTCTTTTCTTCTTTGCTCCTATCTGTCTCTGTTTTTTTGTGTTTCTGCATATCTTTTCATAGGCCCTTGTACCCTCTCTGGGTTGTTTTGGTTTGTGAATATCTGTCTATATTTGTGTTTTTGTAGGGCCATAAAGGCTGGTATCTCCTACTCCACCATCTTGGTGATGCCACTGTCTAGATTTTCATATATATATATATATATATATATATATATATATATATATGTAGTTTTTTAAGAGTCATTTGCATTTCTCTAATTGTTCCTCTTCCTGCTTTGAAGCATACACTATCTTTTACTATATCTCTGAATATTCTAATTTTATAGCTTTTTTTTGAAAGCTATTTTCTACTCTTTAGTTGTTTTTGACTACACCAGAATCAGTTGCTTCAATTCAGACATTGTCTTTTCTGTTGCGAGTGTTTAAACTGAAGTGATGAATCCTGGTGTTGACTCACTTACTAGAATGAATGACTAGGTGGAATTTCACAATAATACTAAAGGGAGTATCCTTTTCTGCATTATACATAAAAAATGTTTCACCAGAACTTCTTCTCCCTGGGAAGGAAACTGTGTGAGGACAAAACCAGGGTGTGATAGCCCTCCTGTTTTATTTGAATGTATCCAGGCAGGGAGCTGTTTTAACTGCTCCACTCCCACAAAGTAAGAATTCTAAGAGATATGAGATATTTTATATAGCAGGTGTTGTGTATAGAAAGCTTTCATTAGCCCTTCTTTTTCAGTTCCATACCTTATTTGTCACCTATATACTAAACATCAACCTAAGCATCCTATAAGACTTGAGCAAAGAATATTCACTACCCCTTCCATTGCTTCTATTGCCACCTTACCCTCTCTGCTGGCTGCCACACATCTTCCCAATGCATGAATCTTCTCTCTGCTCCCCACCTCCACACTGTTTCTATTTCTTTCACTATAGTGCTTTTATTTCTTTTGTATCCTATGTTGCAGTTCCAGTGCCTCATCTGACTGTTTGACCTGAAACCCTAAAAATGATTTTAAAATATGTCTTAAAATCAGGAAGTTCCCACATGAAAGTAAAAAGAAAGAAAAAAAGTGCCAACAAAATATTGCTGAATTGGCATAGTTGCTATGGAATTTTATATGTTTGTTTATATGTGAAATGAAGATATAAACTGTTGAAACAAAGAATGACATAAAGGCTACACTGGGCAGTGGATTTCACTTTCAAAACATATATAACTAAATCCATAAATAATTTAAAATACTGATGAGAAAACAAAACAACATAATTTCTTAAGTCATATTTTTATATTCATTTTCAAGTAGAAAATTATTGAAATAAAGCCTGTGCTAAAGGGATATGTCTAGACAATGTGTATGAATCCTCATACTTAGTTAAATGTTAGTAAATCTTATTATTATAATTATCTTTTTTTGAAAGCAACAGTGAAAACTTCTAAATTGGTTATAGATTTTTCTATTTTGATTTTCACACTAAACACATGTACACCTTAAATTACATTGATTAATGGATACTATTACCTATTTACCCACTGTAACAGCAACATTTTTCCTGGTAGCTAGAGAAGAGTTGGCAGTAGTACTTATTACTTTGTAGTTTCTTTGAAGCACCACCTTAGGTTCTACTTTACTATTGTCATGCATTTTACTTGGTCTTTAGTATCAATTTCTCCTATTTCTGTGTAAAAAAATAAATATGGGGGAAGAAATGAGTAAGAAGGAAGAACTGTGAGGAAATTTACTGCAGAACTACTGAATTAAGAATATTATTCCCGTAGCCTAAAACTCTTCTAAACAACGTGACCACCATTGAGGACAATTGTTCATTCACAATGAGAAGAAATCCAGACATCCAGATGAGAAGCAGTTTCTCTCTCTCTCTCTCTCTCTCTCTCTCTCTCTCTGTCACTTTCTTTCTCTCTCTCTCCTCACACACATTCAAGTCTTGGGAAATTATCTTTTACTCTACCTAAACCTTTAATGAACATTTTGTTACTATGCAATTTTGTCAGGCATATATGTAAGCAGAGTCTCCGGATCAGTCAGATTAAAGTGGGGGCAGAAGAAACAAAATAACTTCAGAACAGGACAGGAATTTCTGTGCCTAATAGAACAGTGATATCTTCCATATGTTCATATTCCCAAAGGGAACCATGGGGTCATGATTTATAAAGTATGAAAGAATTCAAAGTGATTTCCTCTTTATTTTTCTACATTATTTGTAAATAAACTATGTTTGTTGGTGTTGTTTAGGCAATTACATAAACATTTTCATGGCAGCCACGCACATGAAACATCTACTGAATGCTACTGATTAGAGACACTTTCATTATTTATTATCAGTTATTACTGATTATAGAAGTTGGTGTACTATTATCTTTGAAAAGATGTTCTTTAAAGGTAATTAATTCTGCAACATCAACTTTTTCTAGGCTCTGAGTAAAATTAAGCATGGTATGGTAGGCAGAATATCAGATACCCAAAGATGTTAATGTCCTAATCCCTGGAACCTGTGAATATGTTATGTTACAAGCTAAGTATGATTAGGCTTGCAAATAGAACTAAATTTATTAACTGCCCACTCAGAAGGACAGAGCAGCATGTAGGAAACTTACATAATGAACTTTTGCTCCAGAATTACTGCAGTACTATGCCAGGAAAGCAGAGAGAATCCACAGACCCTCCAAAGGAAGTGGATTGCTCCTGCAGGACCTGGGAAACAGCCCAAATACCGTGAGTGCCCAAGCTGTTTAAGTGGGAAAGGGAAAGCATCCACCCCCGAACACACACCCTCACTGGGGAACCTGAAGGTCCAGATCATGGGAGAAGGATGTGACCTTACCTGGAACTGAGTCAATTTAGAGAGATGAGCAAAATACAGGGGTAAAAGAAACAGCAGGAAAAGCCCTGTGGGCTCTCTGGATCCCCAGGGAAACCATTTATGACTTGTCACACAGGGGTCCTTGGGGAGGGCTGCCAGAAGAACTCCAAAAAGACCACAAAAAGAAGGAAATCTCCAGATGAACTTTGTAACAATTCCAACCATATACGAAGTCTCCTGGCCAGAACTCAGGGGAGGGCATGAATCTGGTGTGCAGACTGCACAGGCAGAGGAAGAACGAAAGCCCAGATTCGTTCTTATAGGCCACAAAACAAGTCTCAATAAATTTAAGAAAATTGAAATTATATCAAGTACTCTCTCAGACCACGGTGGAATAACACTGTAAATCAACTCCAAAAGGAACCTTCAAAACCATGCAAATAGATGGAAATTAAATAACCTGTTCTTCAGTCAACAATGAAATCAAGATGGCAATTTAAAAATTATTTGAACTGAACAGTAATAGTGACACAACCTATGAAAACCTCTGGGATAGAGCAAAGGCACTGCTAAGAGGAGGGTTTATAGCCCTTAAATGTCTACATCAAAAAGTCTGAAAAAGCACAAATAAACAATCTAAGGTCACACCTCAAGGAACTAGAGAAACAAGAACAAACCAAACCCAAATCCAGCAGAAGAAAGGAAATAACCACGATCAGAGCAGAACTAAATAAAATTGAAACAACAACAACAAAAACAATACAAAAGATAAATGAAACAAAAAGCTGGTTCTTTGAACAGATAAATAAAATTGATAGACCATTAGCAAGATTAACCGAGAAAAGAAGAGAGAAGATCCAAATAAACTCACTGAGAAACAAAACAGGAGATATTACAATTGACACCACTGAAATACAAAAGATCATTCACAGCTACTATGAACACCTTTACACACATAAACTAGGAAACCTAGAGGAGATGGATAAAGTCCTGGAAAGATACAACCCTCCTACCTTCAGTCAGAAAGAATTAGGAACTCTGAACAGACCAATAACAACCACTGAGACTGAAATGGTAATAAAAAAAAATTACCAAAAACAACAAAAAAACTCATGACCAAATGAATTCACAACTGAATTCTACCAGATGTTTGAAGAATTGCTACCACTCCTACTGACACTATTTCACAAGATAAAGAGGGAATCCCCCCTAAATTGTTCTATGAAGCCAGAATCACCCTAATATCAAAACCAGGAAAAGGACATAACAAAGAAAGATTACTACAGACCAGTATCGCTGATGAAGATAGATGCAAAAATTCTTAACAAAATACTAACTAACTGAATCAAACAGCATATCAAAAAAATAATACACCACGATCAAGTTAGTTTTGTTCCAGGGATGCAGGGATGGTTTAACATATGCCAAGTCAATATTGTGATATGCCACATAAACAAAATTAAAAACAAAAAAATCACATGATCATCTCAACAGATGCAAAAAAAGTATTTGTCAAAATCCAGCATCACTTTATGATTAAAACCCTCAGTAAATTTGGTGTACAAGGCACTCAGCAGTTTTAGGATACAAAATTAATGTACACAAATCAGTAGCTCTTCTATACACCAACAGTGACCAAGCTGAGAATCAAATAAAAAACTCAATTCCTTTTACAATAGCTGAAAAAAATAAAAAAATAAAAAACCTTAGGAATATAGTTAATCAAGGAGGTAAAAGATCTCTGCAATAAAAACAAACAAACAAACAAAAACACTGTTGAGAAATATCATAGATGACCCAAACAAATGGAAACACATCCCATGTTCATTGATGAGTAGAATCAATATTGTGAAAATGACCATACTCCCAAAAGCAATCCACAAATTCAATGCAGTTCTCATAAAAATACCACCATCATTTCTTACACAACTAGAAAAAACAGTGCTAAAATTCATATGGAGCCAAAAATATCCCGCATAGTCAAAACAAGACTAAGCAAAAAGAACAAATCTGGAGGCAACACATTACCTGATTTCAAATTGTTTTATAAGGCCATAGTCACCATAATAGCATGGTACTGGTATAAAAATAGACACATAGACCAATGAAACAGAATACAGACCCAGAAATAAGCCCAAATATTTACAGACGATTGGTTTTTGACAAAGCAAACAAAAACATAAGGTGGGAAAAGGACACCCTATTCAACAAATGGTGCTGGGATAATTGGCAAGCCCCATCTAGAATAATGAAACTTGATTGTCATCTCTCATTTTACACAAAAATCAACTCAAGATGGATCAAATACTTAAATCTAAGACGTGAAACCATAAAAATTCTAGAAGATAACATCGGAAGAAACCCTTTGAGACATTGGCTTAGGCAAAGATTTTATGACCAAGAACCCTAAAGCGAAAGCAACAAAAACAAAGATAAATAAGTGAGACTTAACTAAACTAAAGAGCTTTTGCACAGCATAAGGAGCAGTCAGCAGAGTAAACAGACAACCCACAGACTGGGAAAAAATCTTCACAATCTATACATGCAACAAAGGACTAATGTCCAGAATCTACAAGAATTCAAAGAAATTTGCAAGAAAAAAGCAGCAATCCCGTCAAAAAGTAGGCTAAGGACATGAATAGATAATTGTCGAAAGAAGATACACAAATTGTCAACAAACATATGAAAAAATGCTTAACATCACTAATGATCAGGAAAATGCAAATTAAAACCACAATGTGATACTACCTTACTGCTGCAAGAATGGCCATAATAAAAAATTAAAAAATAATAGATGTTGGCATGGATATGGTGAAAAGGGGAAACTTCCGCACTGATGGTGGGAATGTAAACTGCTACAGCCACTATGGAAAACAGTGTGGAGATTCCTTAAAGAACTAAAAGTAGAACTACCATTTGATCCAGCAATCCCACTACTGGGTGTCTACCCAGAGGAAAAGAAGTCATTATACAAAAAAGGATGCTTGCACACGCATTTTTATAGCAGCACAATTTGCAATTGCAAAAATGTAGAACCAGCCCAAATGCCCAACAATCAATGAGTGGATGAAGAACCTGTGGAATATATATATAATAAAATGGAATACTACTCAGCCATAAAAAGGAATGAATTAATGGCATTCATAGCAATATAGATGGAATTGGAGACTATTATTCTAAGTGAAGTGACTCAGGGATGGAAAAACAAACATTGTAAGTTCTTACTCATAAGTGGGAGCTAAACGGTGAGGATGCAGAGGCATAAGAATGATATAACGGACTTTGGGGACTCGGGGAAAAGGTGGGAGAGGGGTAAGAGATAAGACTATAAATTAGGTTCAGTGTTTACTGCTCGGGTGATGAGTGCACCAAAATCTCACAAATCACCACTAAAGAACTTACTCATGTAACCAGATACCACCTGTTCCTCCAAAAGTTATGAAAATTAAAAAAAATATTACTAATTAGCTGATAGGGAAATTATCCTGGATTTTCAATGTATGTAACTACCCAACATAATTACAAAGATCCTTAAATGTAGAAGAGGGAGTCAGAAGAGAAAGTTGGAGTTATGAGGTGTGCAAAGGACTAAACACATCAATACTGGCTTTGAAAATGCAGGAAAGGTGCCATGAGCTAAGAAATGTGGGCAGCTTCCATATGCTAGAAAAATATTTTTCTCTAGAGCCTCTAGAAAGGAATACAACACTGCCAGCATGTTTGCTTTTACCCAGTGAGACCCAAACCAGACTTGTGAGCTCTAGAATTTTAAGAAAAGGTGTTATTTTAAGCCATTTAGTTTGTAGTAATGTCTTACATCCACAAAAGAAAACTAGTACACATGGTAATGTTTAGCTCTTATAGAAACTCCACGAGCATGCTAACCAAAAGCATTTCTTTCCTCTACATATTTTTATTATTTATATATGAAAAGTTGCCCAAATTCCATTTATCTTTATAGTATCTTGTGGAGTTTTTTTTTTTTTTTTTTGTAGAGATACTGTAACTTTGGGGTTAGACATTTGTATTTTAATTCTAGCTTTGCCATTTACTAATTGTGTAACATTAAACAAGCTAAAGTAAATGTCTACATCTCAGTTTTTCCAGTTGGGAAATGGAAATAATTATACAGTCCCCAAAGCATTTGGAGGAAGACTATATAAGCTAATGTATGCAAACTGTTTAATATTATATATGGTCAGATACGTTAAATTAGTGATTGTTACTATCCTTTTTTACATAGTTAGTTTATTTTTCTTTAGATAATCTTCAACTGTATTTCAAATTTCTGGTGTTTAGCATTGAGTTTTATACAATTTTTTGTATTCCTCATAATTCTAAATATTTTGCTCTTCACTTAGAAGTATTACTTTTTATTTTTTTCTTAAATAAATATAAGCAAAATAGGTTCAAATTGATGAGCTTTATATACATTCATGGCACAGAGTCAAGATATAGGATTATAAACCCTCTTAGAAAAATTTTCTGGAATATAATATATATTTGAAAGAAATAGCTGTGAGAATTCAGCTACCCTAAATAGTCATGCAAAGCAGACATACTGGCTTGCAGCCAGGTAGACCAAAATAACTATACTCTCAAACCTAGTAACAACTGCCTGCATTCTTTACTAGAAATTCCTAAAGTGAAACAAACAAAAGCATCACACTATCATTTTATTTAGTGTTCTCCTTATGCAAAAACCAAATTCAAAGAAAAAGATAAATGTATAAATATATGTGAAGATTACCACACTGATATAAAAACATGTTAAGTAAAAATTAACGTGCTTTGTATTACATAGTCTTGCAATCATGAGTATTATGTATCATCAAACATAAGGCCACTTTACTAGGCAGTAATACCACAAGCAGAGAAAGCTCATATAAAAGAAAGCAGGAAAGTGGTGAAGACACATTCGACTATATCTACTTACTGATTTATCATCATATAGAAAAATTCTTGAAGGATGAATATTCCAGATACAGTCATGCACCACCTAACAATATTTTGTTCAGACTATGTATAACCCATAAGATTATAATACTGTATATTTACTGTACCTTGTCTATGTTTAGTTACACAAATACCATTGTGTTACAATTGCCCCTAGTATTTAGTACAGTAACATGATGCACAGGTTTGTAACTTAGGAGCAACAGGCTATATCATATAGCCCAGGTGTGTAGTAGGCTATACCATCTGGGTTTGTGTAAATACACTCTATGATGTTTGTACAGTAACAAAATTGCCTAATGACACATTTCTCAGAACATATCCTCATTGCTAAGCAATGCTTCACTTTAGAAATTTTCTAAGGCGTTCTTCTGTAACAAACTATATTTGCTTATGTATGAATTACCCTATTAATATCTTTTGAAAGAAAATATTGGAGATGAATACATTTATGACACAGATCGAAGTGATGGTTTCACAGTTGTATACTTATATTCAAACATGTTAACTTCTATACCTTAAATATGTACAGTGCTGTGGTCTGAATGTTTGTGTTTCTCCTCCTGCCCCAAATTTATATGTTAAAACCAAATCTTCAACGTAATGACACCTGGAAGTGGGGCCTTTGGGAGCTGATTGGCACATAAGGGTGGAATCCCCATCAATGGGTTTAGTGCCCTTATGAAAGAGGCCTCAGAGAGCTGCCCTGCCCCTTCCATCACATAAGCACACAGAGAGCAGGTAGCACACATGAACCAGAAAGCAGCCTTCACCAGACACCAAATGTACCAGCGCCTTGATCTTGACTTCCCAGACTCTAGAAATCTAAGGAATAAATTTCTGTTCATTATAGGCTACCCAGTTTATGATATTTTGTTATAACAGTGCTAACAGTCCAAGACATACAAGGTTTTGTATGTTAATTATACCTTAATAAAGTGATTTTTTAAAATAATTTCTTTTTGAGTCATATATTTCATCATAAATGTAACCTTTAGAAAGCATAGGTGGAAGTAGAATATTTTTGTATGTTACATGTAAATGTATTGGTATATAGTTGAAAAGTCTCCTCCAGGAGAAAGGTTCTTCTTGAGGAGTGGGGCTGATGATGAGGGAGGCAGGAAGCCAAGTAATGTGCCTCAAGCTTATTATTAAGTTGTCCATAACAAGTCACGTCCACTATGAAATTTACAGAAGCTAGAAGCATGGCTAATCAAGAATCCAGGTGAATAGAGGAAGAGGTGTATTTAACTGGAGAGCTAGAGACATCAGTGAATCATTGCTGATAGGTGGGATATTGGAGTTCAATCTTTAAGAAGGGATAGTTGTCACACAACAAAGACAGGGTTAGAAGTGGCAAGAAACAAAGTAATATGAGGGAATTATATCCAGTTGTTATGGCTCATGCTTATGGAAAAGTGTATATATATAAAACAAGAGAGGAGATAAAAGCCACTAGCTTTGGGCCAGTACAAAATGCTGAGGAATTTATTGAGTTTATAGAGTTGTTTGGATATTTTTATACCATATTTTTCTTTATCAATTTACCTCTTGACGGACACTTAGGTTAATTCCATATTGTGGCTATTGTGAATAATGCTGAAATAAATGTAAGACTGAAAACATCTCTTCTACACAATATTTTCACTTCCGTTGGATATATACTCTGCAGTGGGATTGCTCAATCATATAGTAGTTCTATTTTTTTTTATTTTTTTGAGATCAATCATATGGTTTTGCATAATGCCTGTAGTAATTTACATTCCCAAGAAGAGGGCAAATGTTCTTGTGTCTCCACATTCTCACCAACACTTATTTTTCATCTTTTCGATACTAACCATTCTAATGTGTGTGGTGATATCTCTTTGTTGTTAGAATTTGTATTTCCCTGACAATGAGGGATGTTAAACACTTGTTCATACATCTATTGACCATTGTATGTCTTCTTTGGAGAAATGTCTATCAGGTCCTTTGTTCATTTTTAATTGGGCTATTTATTTTCTTACTATTGAGTTCTTTGAGTTCCTTATATATTTTAGATACTAACTCTTTGTCAGAAAGGTGGTTTACAATATTTTTCTCCTATTTACTCTGTTGATTGTTCCCCTTGCTTTGCAGAATGTTTTTACTCTGATGCAACCTCATTTGTCTGTTTTTGCCTGTTTTGGGGGTTTCATCCCAAAAGTTATTACATAGACCAATGTCATGAAGTATTGTTTTCTTTTAGTAGTTTTACAGTTTTAGGTCTTAGGTTTTTAAGTCTTTAATCCATTTTGAGTTTATTTTTGTATGTGGTATGAGATAAAAGTCTAATTTCATTCCCTTGTGTGTAGATAAATAGTTTTTCTAACACCATTTTATAAGACTGTCCTTTCTCCATTATGTGTTCTTGGCATCTTGTTGAAAATCAATTGATAATAAATGTGTGAATTTATTTCTGTATTCTCTATTCTGTTCCATTGGTTGATGCATCTGTTTTTTATTCTAGTAGCATGCTGTTTCGATTATTTTGGATCTGTAGTGTATTTTAAACTCAGGTGGCATGATGCCTCTGGCTTTTTTCTTTATGCTCAAGATTGCTTTAACTATTCAGAATCTTTTATGCTTACATGTTAATTTTAAGCATGTTTTCTCAACTTCTATGAAAACTATTACAGGAATTATGATAGAGATTACATTGACTCTGTAGATCACTTCAGGTAGTATGGACATTTACAAATATTAATTTTTCCAAATTAACATTATATATTATAGTTTTATTTATTTGTGTCATGAAATATAATTTCATGTACTTGTGCCTTCTTCAATTATAATTAGAAAAGTGACCTGATCAGGTTTATCAACATATCTGTATTTCCTCCCAGGACAAGACTAAATTTTTTTAGGTAGACCAGAGAAACAATGGCATCATGCATAGGAGAAATAATTTGTGTGTGCATCTGCATGTAGATTAAGTTGCTCTTAAAAAAATTAGAACCTTGGGGTTCCATGAAAATCTTTTAATAAAATAACGATTTCAGTTTCAAAAAAGTCTTCTAAACTGACGTGTCATATTATGTTCCAGTTTCAACTATGGCTAAAACTTTCTCCTGAGTAAGAATAGTTGGAGGGACTCTGGAAAAAAAAATATTATTGTCAGTCATAATGAGGACCTAACTTACTATGTAATTAAATAAAATATTATGCTATTTTCATCTTGAAAAATTTATTATTACTTTGAGTTACTTATTGAGCAATTAGCTGCCAATAAAAAATGTACACAGTATGGACTGCTAACACTGGAGGAAAAACAACAATAAAAAACTCTTGAATATTACAAATGTGATGAAAAATGTACAAATAGTTTTTGGTGTAAGCAGATCAACACTCCCTATAACTATTCCAAGTTGATAAAATATTAGATTGGAATATCATATTAGACTTTATATGAAAAGCAAGACAATCCAACTTTACACAAATATTTAATACATTGTGAAATATCCAAAGGATTATTTAACTGAAATTTTCACAAAAAATCATATAAAATAAAAGATATAATTTAACATGTTGGTGCATTATAAACAAAAGAGGATTTAAGTGTCTTTCATTATAACCTGATCCAAGGTAGGCTCTTAACAAATAACACCTTCATAATGCAAGCCTTTGTTGCTTCTCTGTCATGAGGAACACATCTACTAAATCTGTAATTCAACCTGGCTTCCATGGCTCTCCCTGTTATTATAGCCAAAATTGGAAATATCTATCCTTGAGATTTCTATTATTTGACCTATTCAGGAATTTATTTCTTACATCCCAATGAATCAAGTAAAATACTCCACTTTCCACAGTGACAACTTTTATAAATTAGCAATTTTCTGTATAAAAATGAATGCTAATAGATTAATATCATCTCTATAATGTAAAATTTGGGTCCACTATTTCTGGGTTTAAAATTTGACATCGTAACTATTTGCTGTTAAACTTTGGCAAGTTGCTTAAGCTCATTGATATTGTCAATAAAAATAACAATATCTAACATGAGATATTTGGGAGGACTGCACAACCCTGTAATACTCTGGAAACAGTGAAATGCACATAAATGTAACTATCATTATCATAATTATCATCATCATTTATAAAGTATTTATCATGTATTGACAAATGTCTTCCTCCTCTTATTCAATGTCCTGAAGATAAAACAATAAACAGAAATAGATAAAACTACTTTCTTCAGAAAACCTACATTTTACTAAGGAGGGAAAAAAGACAAAAAAAGAGAGCTATAATAAAATAAATACTATGTAAGCAAGTTAAAGGTACTCTGGAAAAAAATTAGTAGGAAAGAAAGGTAGGGGTGTATGCATGTATGTATGGGTGCAATTCTAAATAGGGCAGCCCCACTAAAGTGACATTTAGAAAAAGGTAAAACACCAATGAGGTAACAAGCTATTATTGTTTGGCTCTGTGTCCCCACTCAAATCTTATATGGAATTATAATCCCCATGTGTCAGGGGAGGTGTCCAGTGTGAGGTGATTAGATCATGGGGGTGGATTTCCCCTTGCTGTTCTCATGATAGTAAATTCTCACAAGATCTGATGGTTTAAACATGTGTGGCATTTCTCCCTTTTCTCTCTCTCTTCTGTCACCATATAAGACGTGCCTTGCTTCCCTTTTGACTATGCCATGATTATAAATTTTCTGATGTCTCCTCAGACATGCAGAGCTGTAAGTCAATTAAACCTCTTTTCTTTATAAATTACTCAGTATCAGATAGTTATTTACAGCAGTGTGAAAATGAACTCATACAAAAAAATTGGTACCGAGAGTTTGGGGCACTGCTGTGAAGATACCTGAAAACGTGGAAGCAACTTTGGAACTCAGCAATGGGCAGAAGTTGGAACAGTTTTGAGGACTCAGAACAACACAGAAAGATGTGGGAAAGTTTGAAACTTCCTAGAGTCTTGTGGAACGGTTTTGACTAAAATGCAATATGAACAGAGAAGTCCAAGCTGAGGTGGTCTCAGATGGAGATGAGGAACTTATTTGGAACTGGAGTAAAAGTCACTCTTGCTATGTTTTAGCAAAGAGACTGGTGGCATTTTGCCCCCACCCTAGAGATCCGTGGAACTTTGAACTTGAGAGAGATAATTTAGAGTATCTGGCAGAAGAAATTCCTAAGCAACAAAGCATTCAAGATGTAACCTGGCTGTTTCTAAAAGTGTATGCTCATATGAGTGAAGAAAGAGATGGTCTGAAATTGGAACTTATATTTAAAAGGGAAGCAGAGCATAGACATTTGAAAAATTTGAAGCCTGGACATGTGGTATGAAAGAAAAAAAAATTTCCTGGGAGAAATTCAAGTTGGCTGCAGAAATGTACATAAGTAACGAGGGACCAACTGTTAATAGCCAAGACAATAGGGAAAACATCTCTAGAGCATTTCAGAGATCTTCATGGCAGCCCCTCCCATTACAGGCCTGGAGTCCTAGGAGAGATAAATGGTTTCCTGGGTCAATCTCAGAGCCGCAGTGTTCTGTACAGCCTCCAGACATGGCGTCCTGCATCCCAGCCACTCCAGCTCCAGTTGTGCCTAAAAGGAACCAAGGTACATCACAGGTCATAGCTTCAGAGGTTGCAAGCCCCAAGCCTTGGCCACTACCACATGGTCTTGGGCCTGCAGGTGCACAGAGGCAAGAACTGAGGTTTGGGAACCTCCAGCTAGATTTCAGAGGATGTATGGAAATGCCTGATGTCCAGGCAGAAGTCTGCTGCAAAGGTGGAGACCTCATGGATAATCTCTACTAGGGCTATGCAAAGGGGAAATGTGGAGTTGGAGCTCCCACACAGAGTCCCCACTGATGCCTAGTGGAGTTGTGAGAAGAGGGCCACCATCTTCCAGACCACAGAATGGTAGATCTGCCAACAGCTTGCACCATGTGCCTGGAAAAGCCACAAGCACTCAACACCGGCCCATGAAAGAAGCCACAGAGGCTGTACCCTGCAGAGTCACAAGGGCAGAGCTGTCCATGGCCTTGGGAGCTTACCTCTTACATAAGTGTGCCCTGGATGTGAGACATGGAGTCAAAGGAGCTCTATTTTGGAAGTGTAAGATTTAATGACTGCCCTGCTGTGTTTTGAACTTGCATAGGGCCTGTAGCACCTCTGTTTTGGCCAATTTCTCCCTTTGGGAATGGGAGCATTTACCAAGATACCATTGTATCTTGGAAGTAACTCACTTGTTTTTTATTTTACAGGTTCATAGGCAGAAGGGACTTACTTTGTCTCTGATGAGACTTTGGACTGTTGACTTTTGAGTTAATGCTGGAATGAGTTAAGAATTTGGGGGACTGTTGGGAAGACATGATTGGTTTTGAAATGTGAAAAGAACGTGGGCTCTGGGAGAGGTCAGGGGCAGAATGCTATGGCTTGGCTCTGTGTCCCTACCCAAATCTCATGTTGAATTGTAATCCCCACATCAGGGGAGGGGTTTGGTGGGAAGTGATTGTATCACGGGGGCAGTTTTCACCCTTGCTGTTCTCATGATAGCAAGTTCTCATGAGATCTGATGTTCAAACAAGTATGGCACTTCACACTTCACTCTCTCTCTCTACTGCCACCATGTAAGATATGACTTGCTTCACCTTTGCCAACTCATTATTGTAAGTTTCCTGAGGCCTTCTCAGCCATGTGGAACTGTGAGTCAATTAAGCCTCTTTTCTTTATAAATTAACCAATCTCAGGTAGCTCTTTACAGCAGTGTCAAAATGGATTAATATGCAAGCCAACTATATTAGTCTATCCTCATGCTGCTAATAAAGGAATACCTGAGACTGGGTAATTTATAAAGGAAAGAGGTTTAACGGACTCACAGTTCCACATGGCTGGGGAGGCCTCACAATCATGGCAGAAGAAGAAAGAAGAGAAAAGTGACATCTTATATGGCAGCAGGCAAGAGAGCTTGTGCAGAGGATCTCTCAGTTATGAAACCATCAGATCTCACAAGATTTATTCACTATTATGAGAAGAGTATGGGAGAAATTGCCCCCAAGTTTCAGTTATCTTCACCTGGACCTGCCCTTGACATGTGGGGATTATTACAATTCCAGGTGAGATTTGGATGGGGACACAGCCAAACCATATTACAAACTGAATATTTAGAGAGCAAGTATTTCATTCAGAGTGATAAAACTGATCCGAGTTGAAACTTGTGGGCCTAATTTGTTCAATGAGTAAAGAAGAAGCCAGTGTAGATAGAATAGATGTAAGGAGAGAGTAGGAAAAGATAAGTTGGTAGGCATTTACACAAAATTAGGTCATCTTGGACTTTGTCCTTTTAATCTAAGTGGAATAGAAAGATATTGGAGTCTTTCAAGAGAGGAGTCAATTACATTGTATTTTATTTGTAAAGGATTATTCTGACTACTTATGTGGGCAATATATTATAGGGAGTAGAGGTATGTGGGGTGCAAGAAGAAACAGGAAACAACTGCAATAACCAGATGAAAAATGATTGTTGCTTGGATTAGGGTAGCAAAAGTTTGTGATGAGAAGTAGTCACATTCTGGATATGTGATGACAGTGGAACTGAGAGGAATTGCTGAGGGATGTAGCATGGGAAAGATGGGTATAAGGATTTAGGCCTACAGAACTGGAAGAAATGAGCTCAAATTTACTGAGATATGAAAGACAGATGTGTAGGCTTGAGGCTGGAGGAAAAGAAGAATTTAATTCAGACAGCTAATGATATATAATGCTTAGATACCCAAAGGACAATGTCATACTAAGAAGTGAAGTCAAGAGACTAAATGAGATAGCATGAGAGAGAAGACGAAAAAATGATAAATAATGAAGACTGAATTCTGAAGCACTTAACCTATTTCCCATTTGGCCCAAGGATACTCACTGGTGGTTCTGGTGGCTTCAGCATTTACCCTGAGATGAAATGGTGTGACAAGAAGGAGGTGACAATGCTGTCATCATTGCACAATAATACTGTGATTGAAGTAGACAACAGAAATGGAAGGAAAATTAAGGAGCCATGTCTCATTGTGTATTATAACGAGAATCTGGGAGCACTGGACTCGGCTGAGCAGATGCTCACTTCTTATGCACCTGAACACAAAAGACACAAGGTTTAGTAGAAGAAATTATTTCGCCACCTTCTAAACATTACAGTGCTGAACTCCTACATCCTATTCAAGAAGGACAATCCTGAGCACATGATTAGCCATGTAAACTTCAGACTGCCATTGATGGAAAAAGTGCTGGAAAAGCACCACAAGCCAGGGCAGGAATGTCTTCCAGGTTGTCTGTGCTCTGATGCACATCAGGGAAACAGAATCCAACTGGTCATTCCAAAGTTTGCTGCTTTCACAACAACAAGGATGGCAAAAAGATCCGGTGAGAAACGTGATATTTTTGTTGGAATGTTGTGATGTTCCTGTTTGTGTTGTTCTTTGCTTTGAAAGTTTAATACACACAAAAAATTTTTCAATACTGATCATCATATACATTTACATTACATTAGAATTAGAGACAAGTTCTGGTTAGAAATAACTCCAATAACAATTTTTTTGTATTTTATTTTCACATTCAATGTCAGTCAGATTTGCTTCAGCCTCAAAGAGCATGTTTATGTAAAATTAAATGAGTGCTGGCAGTGAGCTGCACTTTTTTTTTCTAAGTGGGAAATTTTAAATGATTAGCATTTTTTGCCATTAGAAGGAAGCAACAAAGGAAACAGAGAAGTAGGCAGTGAGGAAGCACTGAAATGGAGTATAAGCTGTCCTGAAAGTCAAGTGAAAAACGTATTTTAGGGAGGAGAGAGTAATCAGTTGTATCAAATGTTATTGCTAGTTAAAACAGAAGGACTACATGATCACTGGATTAACCCACTGGACATAATCAGTGTTCACTACATTTTTTTTCCCCAAAACGGAGTCTCACTTTGTCGCCAGGCTGGGGTGCAGCAGCCTGATCCCCTTGGCTCACTGAAATCTCTGCCTCCCAGGTTCAATTGATTCTCCTGCCTCAGCCTCCCGAGTAGCTGGGATTACAGGCCTGTGCCACCATGCCCAGCTAATTTTTATATTTTTAGTAGAGATAGTGTTTCACCATGTTGGCCAGGATGGTCTCAATCTCTTGACCTCATGATCCACTCACCATGGCCTCCCAAAATGCTGGGATTACAGGTGTGAGACACCGCGCCGGCTTTCAAAGTAAATTGGTGACCTCAATTCAGCAGTTTTGTTGGAATAGTAGGTGTGAAAGTCAGATTGAAATGGGTTCAAGAGGAAATGAGACGGCAGGAAGTGGCACATCAACGCTTGCTATAAAGAGGAAAGCAGCAGGAGTAACAGGGCAGTAGCTTGAAGGCATTGTGAAATTAAGAATTATAATGATTTTAAAAAGGATGAATAACAGTATGATTGTCGGCTGAGGAGAGTAATTCAGTAGAGAAGGAAAAATTGATTAGGAGAGAAGGGAGGGATGGCCTTCATAGGGGCTAGCATAGGAAGTAGCGCTCTGGTGGAGAGGTTGACCTTAAATAAGATTGAGCTTATTCTGTCTATGGGGACAGCACAGCTGAGACAGTGAATTGCATGGATAAAACTAAGTGGATAAAAGTTTCTTCTAAATGCTCCTGTTTTCTTACTGAAGTAAGAAGCAAGTCATTAGCTGAGAGTGATGATGTGGAAAAGAGATGTGCGAGGTTGGAAGAAAGAAGCATTGTAGAGCATCGCTAAGAATGCCTGGCATAAATGTGGTATATCATCACCATCTTATTATTATTGTTGTTGCTGTTATTACTAGAACCACTATGTCTACAACTATGTATTTTTAAACTAAACTACCTGAAAACAATATTTCAGCTACAAATAATGACTTTAATAATAGTAATTCCAGATACGATGGCAAATATTAGTGGGGGAAATATTTAGAGGACATTTGGACCTTACTGCATTTCTGAAATTGTGCCTACTCACAATTTCTGAGAAGACATACTTCTCTTCCTATTTTTTGTTAGCCCACTATTGTTATTGTTTTCAGCTGCTCAAAACCTACCTTGGACACCTTGAACTGTTTCTACAGGAATAAGTCCTACATTTACATTCTACTTGGAGGCAACATCCTCATAATTGAAAAAAAATTCAAAAATAAATCCAAATTGCGATTTCTTAAAAAGGATGTGTGCTACTCTGAAAGAAGTTGGAAAAGCAATTACTATAACATAAATTATATTTATGTTTTCTGTTAGACCAACTATTTACAAAGTTGTTATATTCACTCTAAATGAAAACTTAGAAATGTGTACTTACACATGCAAATATAACCATATTTTTATTTAATAGCTTAAAATGCACTTGATTTTCCTGTGCTTGTGTAGAATATCAGTCACGTATTTTTCCTTTTTTGCCAAGAAAGGTTAGAAAACAATTTTCTTCGGCGTCCGCATTTCTTTTTTTTTCTGGAAGTAATTTGTGTGTGTGTCTAGAGGGCAAAAACTCTATAGACAATTGGGTCAGTGAATAGATCTGAGTAAATTTAGTTTTTAAAATATCCCTGGTCCCTGGCTTTTAGTTGTTCAACTACTTTCCACTTTCTCTCATGTTTAGGTTGATGTAGGTGGGAGTTACTCATATCTATTTCTTAATCCCTCTTATTTTATTGCACAAATAATATGGAGAACTTCATTATTTAAATTTACTATTTTAAAAACTTACCTCTTAAAAGTATTGAGAAAGAAATAAGTTGTTGGCTAATATTTTTTAATCCTGTGGTTTTGAATTAATATAGGAGTATACAACTTTATCTCCTATTGTCCTTCACATAAATGTTTGTGTTTCAATATTCTCTATTCCCGCCTAAAATCCATGTAGAACATGCACACCGCCCCTCAGTTTGAAGGTGGAGGCTATGAGAGCCTCCCACTCATTGGAAATACTTCTACAGAGTGCTTCCTATGGAGTTTAACAAATTTTCATGCACGGATATTCTTGTGTATTATCATCAATAGACAATATTTAGACGGCTGTCACTCTAAGTCTCTTAATCAATAATGTGGATCTTTGGCATAGGTGAAGTGAATAGCATTTTTTCAAGGCCACAAAGGGTGCTAAATATATGAAAAAGATAGAAAAGTGACAAAATTTGTAGGTTCAAGAGATGGTAACAAAATTTTTTAAAAGTGTACTGGACAGTATTGCTGTGAGGCTGACGGCCAAAGAAATTTATAGTCACATTACACAGAGTCAAGGAAATGTTAAATTTTCTTTGGCTAGTATCAGCTAGCTCTCACATCTCAAATGGTGATATGGCATGAACAATGCCAGACTTTCAGATGGGACAGGTTCTGTAGATCAAGAGACTGCAGAAGTATTTTTAAATACCTGCTAAATGTTATAGAGAAAAAAACGTTATGTGTAAGAGCAGATTTTCAACATTAGTGAGTCTGGATTTTTTTACAACAATGTTGCAAATAAACCTATATTTCAGTTGATAAAAATGTTGAGACCAGAGGCTAACAGAAACCTAATTCTGTGTTTTCCTTACCAAAGTTCAGTATTCACTAATTGAGTGTTTGCAGTGACTTTATAAATGTAAAACTCTTTGCTGAAAGAGTGAGTGTTTCATTCTGTCTGGCGTAGTATCAGTGATGATACTGAGAAGTTTTATTCCAGTGTACACAGCATTAATGGATTTCGTTTACTTTATTGTTTTGCAACATGCCAACTTGTCTCAGCTGAACTAAAACCCATGAAATTCCCTCTCTAGGGTGTTCCCAGTTAGTATGGGAAGCAAGAGAGATTCTTCAAAAAGTTGAAAGCCTGAAGGAATCCATCAGCCATTTTGTATCATACACATATCTTCCCCCAGTTAGTCAATCAAACTTTAGGTGCTACTGGGAAAAGACTTCACAGATGTAATTAAAGTACCAAATCCATTGATTTTAGTTAATCAAAAGGGAGACTATCCTGTGCTGGCTGGCTTAAAGCTCTTTAAAGGGGGACTAAAATTAGAGCATCCACACAACAGAAAGAAAGAAGACTGTAAAACATTTCTACATTCTGGTACCTCATCCATCACTTAATTTTTGCTGATCTTCTGACTCACATCATTGAACTGCATTAAGCAGCAGCTGGCCCTGCAATTGTTTTTCTTTCCTTTACATCTTCCCTTTCTGACCACCTGCCTCAGAACTTTGGGCTTGCTTTTCCAGCCATCACAATTGTATAAGATAATTTCTGTAAGAAAATCATCTATCTATTTCTCTATCTACACTATTGCTTTGTCATTCTATCTTATATACAACTAAATCTATATCTGTATTTATAATCTCCCAATAATTTTGCTTTCTCTGGTTAAAGACTTAATAACAGTTTTCAACCAAATATTTCTTTCCCTATTTCTCCATGTTCTTGCCTGTAATGCCTAGTTTCCATCAATGTCCTTGTTCTCTAAACAGCTTGATAAAAAATCTAATTGTTTCTTTCCCTCCTTCCTTCTTTCTCTTTTCTTCTTTCCTTTCTTCCCTCCTTCCTTGCCTCCTTCTTTCCCTCCTGCCTTTCTCCCTTCTTCCCTTTTCCTTTTATGTTCTACAATATCTTTCTTGCCAACCAATCTTTCTTATTCTCAGATTGACATATCTGAAATAATCTTTCAGATAACAACTGTTTGGCTCAGCAACTGCGAGGCAAAGAATGAAAAATTACTTAATCTTAAATATGTATAAGATATTCATAGGAAAACCGAGGGGCTGAAGAGAATAGTTAAGATGGCATTTCAGATATTTTCTAAATCATAAAAGCATAAAATATAGCATAATGCATTTGAGAGTAACAGATAACTGTTGTGGATAGAACAAATAAATCTGTTAAAGACAATGGAGAAATATGAAGCTGAAAAATAGAGGGCACATCAAGAAAGACTTTGGATACCAGATATGAAAGGGACATTTGACAATCTCTTTTTATTTTACTCTTCACAGCTATTTAAGGAGATTTAGAAAGCCTCTTCCTGGTAACCTGAAATTGAGTTTATTTCAAATAATTTTATGCATTAGTGAAAAAAGTCACATATATTACATGTAATATATGTAAACCAAAACTAAAATTGTAAGCCTCACAAACCATCTGAATGGACCCCTCCTCTCAGCCAAGGGCATTCCAAAGTTAACCTGAAAAACTAATTCAGGCCATGATGGAAAGTGTAGGTTGAACATACCTCATTATTCCCTCCTCCCTTTGGGAATTTGGGCACAGATGACCAACATTAACATTAAAACAGATTTCAAAACTGACAAAGCAGAACTTTTGTAGCAATAAGATATCAGATTCCAGCCTGACTCTAGAATAGCATCACATGACAGATAGCAGACCCGGAAAGAAATCGAAATATTTTACCCCAAATTATCTTCTTTGCCATATCTTGAAATAGTCCTACAAAGCTGTCTCTTGTGGGGAAAAATCTACATTCTGAAGAGAATCTCCTTCATTTTCTAAGCCTTTTTCCTGATCCAGAAAGGATCAACTCTGATAAGAAACATTTACAATCTGTTCTTTCTGAAGTTTTCCAGATAGAGATTTCCTCTGCATAATGAGAACTTTGGTCTCCACAACGTCTTATCTTAACCCAGAAATGTCCTTCTATTGATTGTAACTGCATAATGTGAACTCTGGTCTTTACTAACACAGACATTCCCTTCTACTGAATCTAGGTCTTTAGACAATAACTGAACTAATTCAACCAATTGCAAATCAGAAAATCTTTGAATCTACCTACGACCTGGAAAGTCCCCTACCCTGCCTTTCAATTGTCCTGCCTTTTTTTTTTTTTTTTTTTTTTTTTTTTGAGACGGAGTCTCGCTCTGTCACCCAGGCTGGAGTGCAGTGGCGCTATCTCGGCTCACTGCAAGCTCCGCCTCCCGGGTTCACCCCATTCTCCTGCCTCAGCCTCTCCGAGTAGCTGGGACTACAGGGGCCCGCCACCACGGCCGGCTAAGTTTTTGTATTTTTAGTAGAGACAGGGTTTCACTGTGGTGTCTATCTCCTGACCTCGTGATCCGCCCGCCTTGGCCTCCCAAAGTGCTGGGATTACAAGCGTGAGCCACCGCACCCGGCCTGTCCTGCCTTTCTGGTCCAAACTAATGTACACTTTAAATGTACTGATTGATGTCTTTTTTATTTATTTTTAGTTTTAGTTTTGTTTTTTGAGACTGCGTCTTGCTCTGTTGCTCAGGCTGGAGTGCAGTGGCACAATCTTGGCTCACTGCAACCTCCACCTCCTGTTTCAAGCAATTCTCCTGCCTCAGCCTCCTGAGTAGCTAGGATTACAGGTGCCCACCACCACACCCGGATAATTTTTGTATTTTTAGTAGAGACAGTGTTTTACTATGTTGGCCAGGCTGGTCTTGAACTCCTGACCTCAGGGGATCTGTCCCCCTTGACCTCCCAAAGTTCTGATTGATGTCTTATGTCTCCCTAAAATGTATAAAACCAAGCTACAGCCTGATCACCTTAGGAACATATTCTCAGGAGCTCCTGGAGTTATGTCATGGGCCATTGGTTACTCATATTTGGTTCAGAATAAATCTCATAAAATATTTTATAGAGTTTGAATCTTTTCGTCGACATAGATTTCACAAAAAGACAACGTAAGTAGTCACTTTTGGGCTGGGCAGTTAAGGACAAGTGTTTTTCATATGCCCTTTATTCCTATTCTAGAGCAATCTTGGAGGACACCAAACATTCATACAGTGTAGCTGCAGATGGAGGAGAGTACTGACCCATGTTGGATTTCTATGAGTGAAAAATGAATGTCTTATTTGGTTAATCCCCTGAGAGCTGGGGTTAATTTGTTAATACAAGACAACTTAGCTTACTTTGACTAATGGATCATGATAAGATGCTTGGATTTTATCATGTAAATGATTAGCGACCATTAAAGAATGTTAAGGAGACAAGTAGCATGAACTACAGCATAATATTTGGATCATTCTGATTTTGAATAAGTCAGTAACAGTAGTTCTATCTCTTTACCTTGCACTGACTCAAGAGTATCCTTACAGTTTAGTTCAGAACTGCTCATATGGAGAAGAATTTTCAAAGACATTAGGTTGAACATGTAGCTATCAGTTAGAACATTATTATAAGGTGAGAAATGACAGTGTTTGAATGATGGCCACACAAGTGGAGATGGAAGGAACAAAACACATTGAAAGGTATGTGAGAACATAATTGAAGATCCTATCTTAATTTAAATGGCTGAGAAAATTAAGAGTAGAAGTCATCTCCCTGGTATATACAATGATCATCTACTAGCAAGGTAATTTAACCTATTCACACCTAATGTCTTCCTCATTTTCACTATTTAACTATATTATGAACCTATATCTGTTCATAGTAATTCAAATCATACAGTATGATTTTCCAGTAGTGCTTCTCAAGCCCAGAAATGTAATGATGGGCTTTTAGGAGGTGAGACAAATGTCAAAGTGGTAGAACTACAGTACCTCTATCGTCTGCTTCAATCAAGTTAATACCTCCATGATATGTTTTTATATATGAACATTTCATGTAAGTTTTTCTTCCTATAACTTCTCTGTCAGTAGGGAGACTCATTTACCATTTTATAATTTTTTTTCACTGGTGGAAACTAGAAGATATTTGCCCTGTGCTGGAGAATTTTTTTGCTTAGAAGTACTACCTATCAAGAATCTCTAGGCTGGTCATTACTGTGTCTGCTTTTACCTCCTATTTCAGGACATTTTTCTATTCTTTTTGAGTATATCAGAATAGGAGGTTTCTATTTTTGTACTTAACTGTGTAAGTACAAAAGACTACAGTTTATCATATGTTTCAACTTGGGAAGTTACAGAATTTCCCTAGGGGCTCCTCGGGACTCCACACACAGAAAGGACTGTCAGAATCTAACCCTAACAAAACTGAAATGCTCAGGTTCCTGGGATGAACAAGCCAACTAGGACCCCCAATAGAGGTTAACACAAACAAACACACTTACAAAACAAACTGCTGTTTGGTTGAATCTTCTGTTTATAACACCGGGAACAATGTCTGTTACATAGTAGATCCTAAAGAAATATTTATTAAACCACCACTTATTTAGCCAATGTTGATTGGGAATCTTCTCTGTGCTAGGTACTGTGATAGGGTGGGGATATTCAAAAGTGATGAAAATAATACAATGCTTCATCATTTCCTTGAAGACTATAATATAATAACTGCTACAAAATGATAAATGCTATAGAAACTCTGTCTACAGATATCATATACACTTATCTAAGCAAGAAGATATTTGAACCAAAATTTAAGGGTTGAGTAGGAGTTCACAAGATTGAAAGGCACCGAAAAAAAGGTAATCTAGGTAGATTGAACATATGTGAAAAATTGTAGGGTAACAAAAAGAAATGTTAATACTCCTGGATTAGAGATTGAGCACCACATGTACATTTTTTGCCAGGCAGGGAACACCTTATCCAACATAGTCTGTGGGATAAAGTTCTGGAAGACATTAAGTAGGTATTTTAAAAGTGTTTATATGTTTTAAAATGGAATTTCTGTCCTATATCAGGAAAGTTGTCTTTTTCTTTTTCCGTGTATAGTAGGGCACCCTAAGTCCCTCGTCCTCAAGAGGTCAGAGATGAAAACTCTGTCAACGAGGGGAGATCCTCAGTGTGTTAAGGGACTGAATTGGGGCAGGGACTCTGCCAGCTGTGAGCCTCTCTCTTCCTCTCATACTCATGTTGGGTCTGATTGTTCAGGGGGCTCTTATTTCATGGAGGCCAGGTATGCCACAAGGTCCACCACCCTGTTACTACAGCCAAATTCACTGTAACATCAGGAAATGAACTTAGTGATATAGTTGTTGAAGAAAATGCCAGCTCAAACATTGAAGGTGGAAGAGTGGGTTTCACTTTTAAAGCTACAGGAGGCAACCTGATCTTCTTCAGCTTAGCCCAGGATGCCTTCTGGGTGCCCTATAATTCATGCTTCCCCACCTTCTTGATGCTATTATATTTGGCAGCTTTTTCCAGATGAAAGATCAGATCCACAACCAACACACTGGGTGTGGGGATACAGAAGTGAATGTCAGTGAGCTTTCCTTTCAGCTCAGGGTTGACTCAGTCCACAGCCTCGGCAACAGCAGTATATGCAGGAATGACGTTCTGAGCAGTCTCACAGGTGTCATGCCACAGTTTCCCAGAGTGTCTTCTGGGTGGTAGTAATGGCATGGAATGTGGTCATAAGTTCCAACATAATGCCAAAGTTGTCATGAATGAACTTGGCTAGGGGTGCTAGGTAGTTTGTGGTACAGGAGACATTGCTGAAGATCTTGAGGGAAACACCGTATTTCTCATGGTTCACACTCATCACAAATATGGGGCATCAGCAGATGAGGCAGAGATGAGGACCACTTTGGCTCCACCCCTCAAATGATCGTCAGTCTTCTTCAAGATACTGAAGACCCCAGTGAACTTCACAACATATTCAGCACCAACATCACCCTATTTGATAGTGGGATCTCACTCCTGGAAAATAGACATGGGCTTCCCTTTGATGGCAAGCTTCCTGTTCTCAGCCTTGACTGTGTCATTGAACCTGACATAGGTAAAATCATACTGGAACATATAGACAATGAAGTTGAGACCAGTGAAGGAGTCATTGATGGTAACAGTATCCACCCACTGTGATACTGATAAAGACAGCCCTGGTGACCGGGCACCTGATATGGCTAAATCCATTTACTCCAACCTTCAGCATCATGTCTCAGGGCTGCAGTTGGCACTACATAAGAAGTTGCCACTGTCTGTTACACACAGGTATCAGCAGAAAACCAGAAAGTAATGCCTTGAATGACACTGGTTAGCAATATTTGGACTAGTTATTAGGTTTTGTGTAAGGTTAGACTGCCTGAATTCCCTTTCCATTATGTTTATGAAGTCCGCAGTTTGGGTTCATAGTGTTTACTTGCTGTAATTTCTTTTTTTTTTTTGAGATGGAGTCTTGCTCTGTCGCCCAGGCTGGAGTGCAATGGTGTGATCTCGGCTCGCTGCAAGCCCCGCCTCCCAGGTTCACGCCATTCTCCTGCCTCAGCCTCTCGAGTAGCTGGGACTACAGGTGCCTGCCACCATGCCCAGCTAATTTTTTGTATTTTTTTTTTTAGTAGAGACGGGGTTTCACAGTGTTAGCCAGGATGGTCCCGATCTCCTGACCTTGTGATCCGCCCACCTCAGCCTCCCAAAGTGCTGGGATTACAGGCATGATGTAGTTGTAATTTCGAGTACCCTCTTGAGGCTACTGCATCCCCAGTTGTAATTTTAGCCAAATTCTGGCTAGAAGGCAATGTCAGGGTTCTTATGGGGCTAGGGAAGTGAGGAGGAAAATAGTTTATCCTATTTATCTTATTCAACCATACATGAATGAATGAACCTTGAGTAGCAACATTTATAATACCAGCAAAAGAACATTTACAGTGATTTCAATATTAGATGTGAAAGTATGCTGGCTTTTATTCCTAGCACTGCACTATTAGAAATAATCTGGTCAGATCTGCTCAGCACCAAAAGCACTTGATAATTCTGATTAAGAATGACCACTTTCCAATCAGATTATTGTATTTAATGAGGAAACTCTTTTATCATGTATTTAAATAAGTCATTTTCACTAAATAGGAAATAAGACTTTTGGGGTATGTATGATATTTAAACTAACCTCATTAATATTACAAATCATCTCAGCTGCTCTATGACATATTTGATCTGATTTAGTATTCACAACAATGTTATCAACTAGTATTATACCTCTATTTGAGTTACATTTTAAAAAACTAATAGAGTAAATTTACTTAGGAAATGACAAAACCAGAAATACTGCAACCTTTTATTATCAGAGTTTTATTCACTTTTCCATCAAGCCTTATCAACTGGATTGAAATTTGAAAAGGGGTCCTCAATTTAATGTTTAAAAAACTATTATATTGAAAAATATTATTCATGTTTTATTTGAAATTAATGATGCTAATTCCAATGTTCAACTATCATAATAGTTTTCTCCAACTTATTTATTTTTATAACTAGTAAGAAAGGTTATATAGGATACCATTTTGGAGCCAACATATACAATGTCCAAATAACCACATTTAAATATCTAACCTGCAATTGATTTTTTAGTAGCAATAAACAGTGACTTCTGGTAGCAATTTGTGGGCTCTGTGCATAGTATTTAATAGACTTACTGCTTCAAATAAAGCAAAAGCACAGATATGACTTAAGGGAAAAAGAGAATTGAAATGGGAGATGGATTTGGCATTGTTAAGAGTCAAGATAATAAAACCTTAAAGTATAATTTAAATAACAGCTCCAGGTAGTTAAAAAACCTTCAACCTAGTAATCAAATAACTCCTATGATTGTTACTGAGCCTGACAGAATAATTGCCTTCTTAGTCATGAAATACAAGCTTTAACATTTAGTCTGAGGCCCAGAATTGAAAGTAAACATTCTTATGAGCAAATCACAATTAATATGAAGTATTTGCAAACAATGTGTACTCCGTGGAAACAACTACAGATGTTCACATCATGGTTGAGCTCACATAGATTTCTTCTCTGTACACTTCCCATGCTTCTACCCAGGCAGGGACGCAATTAGCCTATGCCTTCCTTCAACTGAAGAAACATTTTAAAGACCCATTAATTATTGTTAAATTTTTCATTATTCTTAAACACACTGATATGGAGAGATTGGAAGTGAAACTACAATTTCCAAGGTTGAAAGTCATGACTACTTTATTATCTTTGTAGCTTTGTCAGAATTTTAAGAAAAAGTTGAGCCAATTCTGTAATGCATATTTGTGTATTCATAGAAAAGGTTATTTCGATCTTATTTTCACAGTTAAGTTTTATGACTTCATTTAATTTTGTTTTGTTAATAAAATTTTTATTCTTTGGATGGTTAAGAAACTCACAAATTATTGTCATTCATCATAATGTCTTTGTTAGTTTTGTAAAACCTGGGTATTAGATACACCAATATTTTAGTCGATTTCATAATCGTTTACCAATTTTTTATAAGCCTACAGCACCCAGTCTCCCATCCAAGTACTAACCAGGCCAGACTCTGCTTAACTTCTGAGTTCAGATGAGACTGGGCACATTCAGAGTGGTACGGTCATAGACAGTAAATTATTCACTTTTAAATGATCACTGATTCATATTTAGAAAACACTCAATTTTGATATTTCAAATAGTAATCAAATATTACATGTGTTTTTTATAATTTCTTCATATTGACAGTGTTGAAATTTACTTGAGCCCTCTCCTCCTGAAAACAATAGTGATTCAGAAACTCCCACCCTTTTGAGTTCCAGGATATAGTTTACTAAAAAAAATGGCCCTTCTCCATATGACTTAAGTAAGGCTTGTGGATGATACCCTTGTTTATCTGTGTAAAGGCCAGACACAGACCCTTCAAATTCCCATTATTTGGCTCATTAATATTTAGCTGAGCTGTTTGTCCCCTAGCCAATCTGGAAAGAATGCCCTCTAACTTGACTGAAGTTTAGTTAGGCTTCTCTCCTTGACTGGAGACCTTGGAACCTTGACTCTCTCCTGAGATTAAACAAGCTCTGAAACACAGAAAAACTCTATAGTGGCCCCACCTGAGAGTCATATGTCTGCAGAGAAAAACCTTCCTTCATCAAAACTCACACCATCTGCTCTTCCATTCCCCCACACCTGGTCTTTCTAGCATCAACTATTCCTCCCTATAAAAGGAAAGCCCCTTCTTTCTGACCTGCGAGGTACTTGTAGCTCTAATGGTCAGAGTATTTCCCCTGTGGTAGCAGTCTTTGGAATGAAGTCTTTTTTTTTTTTTTTTTTTTCTTTAACCTAAGCCCGAGTTTGTTTCGTTTGACAGTTTTCTGGTATTGTGACTTGGGTGGAGTGCTGGCTCCCTGGGATCCCACTTTCTTCTCCTAGGTATTTGTGCCAGCTTCTTGGATCATTTGTATTTTTACTGGCTGGGGAAATCAGGGTCCCTGGTGGTGAGTCTTACATCCTAATCCAGTGCTGCAGTTGTACTTACTGTAGAAGCTCAGTAAGGAGTTGATGTTACTTTTTTCAGGAAGAGACTTTTCTTTGACCCTTCTGTGAGACCTTTTATGTCTTTCCTTTGTTCCTATAGTGAGGATTGAGCAAGGTTATGTCCTTGGCTCTTCTAATGAGGATTACACTGGGGAATGGGAGTTGAGCTTTGACTGCTAGGATGGGGACCCTGCAAGGGAATATTTCAGTGGTACTTTTTCCCAGTTTTTAAAGATCTTATCTCTTATTTAATTATCTTAATCCCATGGGTAATTTTTAATCAATTGGCACCATCTCTCTTCTTCTGCAACAAGTTATATGCTTCACTAGTAAGGCACTAATTCAGTTCAATATATTCAAAAATGCAATATTTCATAAAAAAAAAAAAAACTTAGGACTTCAATGACCTCTTGGGAAATGGGATCATGCCACACTGGCTCCTCTAAGACTTCCCTCTTATAATCACCCTTACTTCCCCTTTCTTCTCTTTACCACTTTGGACCTCTATTTACCTCCCCTGAATCCTTGATCTGTCTCCTTGAACACCCTACCTTCTCCACTTCTCTATCCAAACTTCCCAGACCTGTGGTCTCCCGTTCTGGCCCATCATGTCATCTCTATGGCCACTCAAGCTTCAGGCTCCCTCCCCACCCTGGCCTCATGAGGAGGTCAGGAACCCTGAGATGGACCCCCTGAGACTTAAAGGACTAATTGGAGACATGCTGAATCTCTTTTCCACTCAGATGGGCTTTTGAGATATCTCAATGGCCACTTGTTTTCTCCTCAGTCTCTCAGCCAAAACTGAGTTCACATCCTTCATCAGATTACACATCAAGGCAAAGAAAATCTTAAAAATCTGATCCATGCATATTGGTGAAGACACTTCAGCCTTCACATTGACCAGGTAACCTCAATTTGTTCTGTCTGATAAAAACACAATCTTAGTAAAAATATAAAGGTGGGGGAAGGAGGAGGGCCAGATCTTTTATATGAAGCAGAAAGATTTGTTTTTCTGTTTTTATCCCTGATTCCTATCTACAATTTTACAATTGAAGCTCTATGCTATTTGTGTCTGTCTGGATGCTTATGAATGTATGTGTGTATTTTTGTATGTATTTTATATGTGTGTGACATTTTCTCACCCTCGGATGTTATTACCGAAGTATTGAATTTTAAAAATTTTTGAGGAGCTCTATTCCTATTAGCTTAGTAATAAATAAGCACTTAAATAAATTAAATCTTCCTATAATTTCAAGAGATTAAGAAAATCAAACTTTCAACACTTGTGTGTATTTTTGTGTGTATGTTGTATGCATGTAATATTTTCCTACCCTCAGATGTTATTACCAAATTATTATATTTAAAAAATTTTAAAGGAACTCTATTCTTATTGACTTAGTGATAAATAAGCATTTATGAATTAAGTCTTTCTATAGTTCCCAGATACTAAGAAAATTGAATTTTTAGTACTTTCAAAAGTATTTTATAGAAACTAATTCAAATGTTTTAACTTCACATACTTTTTGCCACTTATTTTTATGGTAGTTAGTGGTGATATAGATAGCTAGAGGTTTTATCTGTGTTTTAATAAATATGTTCACTTTTACTAAATTGAGAAGTTATACTATAAGGAAGCATATAGCTATAAAAAGATGTGAGATCTCATAAGCAGGAATTGAACAATGAGAACACATGGACACAGGGAGAGGAACATCACACACCAGGGCCTGTCAGCAGGTTGGGGGTTAGGGGAGGGACAGCATTAGATGATGAGTTGATGGGTGCAGCAAACCAACATGGCACATGTATACCTTTGTAACAAACCTGCACATTCTGCATATGTATCCCAGAACTTAAAGTATCATAATAAAAAACTGAAAATAAAAAAGTAATAGTGACTTCACAATTCTGTTGAAAAGATGAGTGATGATGCTGTTTAATGAGATGCTTATTATAAGAGACACTCATAAATAAATTTTTAATAGTCACAAAAAAAGCTGTGAGATGTATATTTGTAAGATCTGCCTATCAGCTATAGAATATTTGTGCTGTGAAAGACTATTCACAATTCTCTACTTTATAGTTTCATCTGTAGAATAAAAGTTATTGTAGTTAAAAGTTGTAACCAACAATGTATTAAATAAGAACCTATTGGGAGAAATAATGACAGAAAGGAAAATCATCAGCATGCAAGATATAAAGTATTTGTTTTGTTAAGAAAAAGAGTAGCTTTGTCTTAAAGTAAAATGACTGCTTCTTCCAGAAGGAGAAAGAAGTAAGTAGAGGTCAAAATTTGAATGAATATAGAAAGTTGTAGAAGGTTTATAGAAAATGAATTTTATCTGTTGTGGTCAAAGCTAGCTAAGATTTCATGGGTTTATGTATAAAAAAAAAGAACTTTAGTATCAAATATACTGATGCAAAACCAGTATTTGTATTTAGATCTGTTAAAATGACAAGAGCTTGTTGGATTATTGGTCCAGCCTTAATAAGAGTTTACAGAATGTTTTTCTTTAACTTCTGGGTAATCTACCTAGAGGGCAAAAATTCTGACTTTTATCAGAAAAATTTATTGTGCTTTTGTTGACTTTTTTATCCTTGAATATTTTAGAGGATCATCTGTTTACCTTTGAAAGAACTAAGCCTCTTTACAATCATGTTACATTTTATGCTTGCTTTTAAAATCTTTTGTTGACTCTTTGATTAAATAGGTAGCCAAGTATTTTGTCAGCAGTCCAGAATCCAATTTAATCAAGTTTTCATACCTTCTTACAACTTTCGGTATTTTCGCTTTTTCAAATCAAATTCTAAGTGATATCTTTTGCAGATAAAATTGTTTTTGAGAGTTCCCAGAATGCCCTAGGAATCAGAAATGAGTTGTTCTTTTACCTCTTAAAAAGAAAGGTGCTACAAATAATTCAGATTACTTGATATAAGTTGCAAGGCAGCTATTATCCAATCAGACGAGATGGTAAGCATTCCCTTGGTTAAATTTATTGCATGGAGAAAATGTTATTAAAATAAGTATTTCAGAAATTGTATGAAGTTCCTCAAGACTTACTGATGCCCTTGCCATCGATGATATATTTCTATTTTTCAGAATCCTGGTGCTGCTTCGCTTGATATTATACAACAATATAGTGTTATCATTCATACTTTCAGTTATTTCTTAATGTTAATTTGGTCTTAGTTTCACTACTTCAATTTGAAACCAGTGTATTCTGGGCTAATAGTTTTCAATTGGGTATTCAGGTCACTTACCTGTGTCATTTTAAAAAAATATAGATATATAGGACCTACTTCAAACTTACTAAATCTCTTTGTTTGGAAATATTGAAGTATTCTTTATATATTCTAGCTATATATATTCATAATGTGCTTCATAATTGTTAGACATTGTATTTGAAGATGTTTTTCTCTGTAAAGAATATATTCATTTTTATAAGTTAGATGTAATATTCACTTTAATTTGAAAATATAGTTATTATGTTTATAGGTATTTTGTCTAAAACTCTTTTGGATTGACTTTATTTCACACACATGCCTCAAAAAAAATTCTGGTCAGTTGCATTATTTTTTAAAGAACTTTCAATAAATTTTCTACTTCTAAAAATTATAAAAGTTAACCATAACAACTTTTCAGTTTTGTGATACTATAGAAGGATTTTGGTTTTAGTCTGATGCTTACCTTAAAGTGCTTGCAAATCAGATACCTGTCAGAGTGCTTCATTTTTAACAAAGAAAATTGCTGCAGAGACTCATGGAAAGGAATTATGCCAGGTACTCCCAGACATAAGGTTCTTATGGCATTATTCAAACAACTTTAAGACCACACCACTGGACTGAGTCAGGATTTCCAGAATTCTAGTGGAGAAGCAGAAGGACACATGGGATTGCTAACTGAAGACTGAGTGGAATAAGACTTAAGGACATAGAATTGAATTAAATGATGAAGGATGATTATAGATTTTGTCTGGAATATTGCTAATATTTTAATGTCCTATGTTCTGTATATAAAAAATATTTTTTTGTTTTCTCAAGTTATGAGAAAACATAACTTGAGACATTTGTAGACTATGCTTTTGTACACAGAAACAAAACAAAACATTTGTCTTTTCTCCCTGACCAACCCCTCCAGAATTCATAAACTTTTTTTTTTGTCCAATTTCATTATTTGCAGAGATGCTTGTCAAACAGAGATGATTGGAAACACTGGTTCTATAACCACGGCTTTGTCTGGAAGTCCGTATTGGAGAATGTTGCTTATCTAATCAGATATGAACAGTTTGAAGGAAATATGGTTGATTTTTTTCTTTAAACAGAGCCAAGGTTTACAAAGCTCTTGTATTAGTCAGGGTTCTCTAGAGGGACAGAACTAATAGGATATAGGGGGTTTATTAAGTATTAATTTACATGATCACAAGTTCCCACAATAGGCCGTCTGCAGGCTGAGGAGCAAGGAGAGCCAGTCCGAGTCCCAATGTTCGAGGGCAGGAAGGATCCAGCACAGGAGAAAGCTGTAGGCTGGGATGCTAAGCCAGTCTTGCCTTTCCATGTTTTTCTGCCTGCTTTATATTCACTGGCAGCTGAGTAGATTGCGCCCACCAGATTAAGGGTGGGTCTGCCTTTCCCAGCCCATTGACTCAAATGTTAATCTCTTTTGGCAATACCCTCACAGACACACCCAGAATCAATACTTCTTATCCTTCAGTCCAATCAAGTTAACATTCAGTATTAACCATCACAGCTCTCTTCAGAAAATCAGCCTGAAAGTTGTCTTACAATGTTCCCAGTCCTACTGGGACTACTGAGTAAGAATGATAACTTCTTGCAAAACCTAAGAAGAATCTTAGGATATTTTGATGACTTCAGGAATAGAGGAATTCATCCAAATTTATAGCTACTGCAGGTGAAATCTAATGGCAAATTATTGGCTTAGTCCTAACCTTAAGAAGCTTTTAAAAGTCCAATCTGAGATTCCTTATAATAATTTCCAACAATGCAATCTTCAAAAGGCTTATATAGGAAATTATTTTCGTTGAACTTATGTAAATAATCACATCAATTCAGAGACAGGCCTTATTTTGCGATTGAGAAAAATCTTTCTGTAAGATTATATTTGGTCGGAAAAAAAGGGTGATTGTAGAGGGCATTTTATGTTTTAATAGAAAACTAGAGCTTATAATACTGGGTAATCATATTCTGGCCCTGTTCACTGTCTTTCGGCTATTTTTCCAGTTTTTTGTAAATTGCAAGTAACTGATATGCAAACTCTGTTTCATAGAGATTCAGTTGACTTTTTCTACTGTGAAAAAAACAATTTTGTTACCTACTTATAATTTGGATTAGATAGTGTCACTTGTATAAATTGGCAACCATTATCAAATTCCCAATTATGTCAGTTCTCTTCAATATCTCGTTAAAACCAAACTAATGCTTCCAATATTTCTCCCCCACTCACAACTTGTCCTTACAGGAAACTAAACCCTGAATGCTCACATTTGTAATGGCCCCTGCAGATAATCAACTGACTATGAAAAAAAAATCCCACTACTCCACACATAATTCTTTTCAGACTTGTTTACTTGTTCTTATTAAAAAGTCCTTTCGTTCTCACTTTTGAGACTCTCGTAAATTTTGTAATCAGAACATTCTCCCTATTGCAATGATCCCTGGCCCCCAATTGCAATAGTCTTTTTGAATAAAGTCTCTCCTTACCCAAGTCTGTATTTATTTTCTGACACTATCTTCTAGTCTGTTACTTTTACCCAGAACTATCTTTTCTTTCCCTCTCCTATAGTTGAAATCCTCCACATTTAAAACTTAAATCAAAAGACACATTATCTCTGAATATTGTCCCTATCTGGTAGTCAGAATTAATTGCAAGGTATTTTATTTGAACTTTTATTCGTCACTTATTCATCGTGTCTTTATAAGAATGGTTTACCAAATTTTGTCTAAAATTAAATTTTTAGTCACTTAAAAGCAAGCAATCTATATTATTCACTTTCTTTTTTTACAGTCCCTTGAAAATAATAAATACTCTATGTGTGTCTTTTCTATTTTTTTAATACAGTTACCACACTTTCACTATCCCGTAGCAAAAGTGGTATTTTAGGCATATTCTGAGCCATGTTTATTCACTAATTATATATATTTGAAAACATAATGTTTTCACTCTACAGAACATTAAGTAGAAATCATAGAAGTTATCTTCTAATGCCTCATATAGGGGCCCTTCCACTTTACCTCAATATGTTCACATTAGTTTTGCCATTTAACATATAAAGATTGTTTAGAATTTCAAATTGTGTATATAAGTTTTTAATTATTTGACTCCAGTCAATTTTTAAATTGTATTCTAGTTAACACAAAGTAGGTAATTTTAAACCATAATACAGTATGTGTACGTAGACATTTCTTGGTCTTTCCATGCCTCTTCATATTATGTGCTATGATAGAGTAAGAGAATAAACAACTGGCTTAGACTGAGTTCATGTCTATAATGATCACATCATTTTCTAAGATGTGCTTTGAAAAGCTTCTTATTCCTTTTTCTTGTGTTCCTTATATTTGCTGGCAGTAGTTTTCCTTCTATTTGTAGTTTCAGCACCATGCCTAATTATGAGAGTTATTGTTTCAGACTTGAGTTGGTTTCGCTGGTAAACCCACCACGGTTTACAGTTACCAAACAACAAAATCCCTGCCATGTTCCCATATGCTTGATCATTTATTTTCTGAAAGAACAGAGTAGTAGGCAGGAATGGGATTAAAGGGAGTAATAGCAAAATAAGCAAAGAAATCACAGGTTATATCCTGTTTAGGCGTAGTCCGAACACCAAGAATATTTGACCTAGCTCTTATGCTGTATAATTGAATGGTCAGGCAAGTTGCTATAACAAAGAGGCACCAAACTTGGTAGTAAAAACAGTATAAAAACATTCATCTTGCACATAAAGAACATAAGTAGTAGGTCCAGATTTGATAGGGAGACTTCCATCTTTGTTCAGGTATCTATTTCATGGGCAGCTATTTTACACCATCTTTAGGCCACTAGATATTAAAAGAAGAGTTAGAAAAGCACACAAGTTCTTCTGAAGGCATAGCTTACAAGTGGATATCACTTCTCATATCCCATTAGGCAGAAAATACATATGTTTATAGCAAAACTGCATAGGAGGCTTGGAATTGTAGTCTCTAGCCAAGCCCATTTCTGTCATTAGAAAGGGGAAAGAGGCTGGGTGCGGTGGCTCACCCCTGTAATCCCAGCACTTTGGGAGGCTGAGGAGGGTGGATCATGAGGTCAGGAATGGAGACCATCCTGGCTAACATGGTGAAACACCGACTCTACTAAAAATACAAAAAAAAAAAAAAATAGCTGGGCGTGGTGGTGGGCGCCTGTAGTCCCAGCTACTCGGGAGGCTGAGGCAGGAGAATGGCGTGAACCCAGGAGGCAGAGCTTGCAGTGAGCCGAGATCGCTCACATGCACTGCACTCCAGCCTGGGCAACTGAGCAAGACTCCGTCTCAAAAAAAAAAAAAAAAAAAGAAAGAAAACAAAGGGGAAAGATAAATATTAGTAGGCAGTTATGACTCTCTGTTCCTTAAGCCAAAACAGAGAGACAAAGAACTTGTGATTTAAATCAGTATGGAAGAGTTATGCCTACAAATAATCTATTCAGCATACAATTCAGCTGTGGATCCATGGGAAAAGAAAGGGGTACAGAAAGGTAAGATGTGCAATAGAGGAGGAATATCTTAATCTGCTTTGCTCTGATTATTTGACTATTCAGAAAGGCTTGTGAAAATATACAGACTAGGTTAATTATCTTGGAAGTGGGTGATTTAAGGACATACACAAACATGTTTGCGCAAGTGCACACACAATACGTGCTCATTAATTTTCTGGTTTTATACTCATTTGTTTCTGGTTTTATACTTCATTTCTGATTAGATATACAGGCTTCCATCAGCTCCCAGAGATTTAGAACTTCAAACTGAGACAGGATTATACAGAATTTATTTTACTGAAAGACAAAACTATGGTAAGCTTGAGTAAAGATAGTTTATTCTTTTAAGTTTGCAAAATCCTACCAGAAATATGGAGATCAAAGTTTGCATTAAAGGTAAGATAGAACAATAATAATCTAATTTCTTATGAAAACTGAGCACCAAAGTCCAAAAACTATGCTATTAATTAACATTGTGGCTGTGATATCCATTGAGGTAATATCTTCCCTTTAGCTTTATTATTCTATCATAAAATATTGAACTTACATAAATATCTTCAGACCTCAAAAATTTCAATATAATATGCTCAAATTTTCCCCAAAATCTAACTAAACTCAAGTGTTAGCCATTAAAACTAAAATTATACTCAGTTGTTCTTTCATTTTACGTGACCTATTTCAGTAATGATTACAACTCACCATTCTTCTTGTCTTCTTGAATACACCTATTAAAGATTACATCAATGAAATGTCAAAATAATCCATTTGGTTAGGAGATAAAATAAGCTTGAAGAAGTTATTGAAAGCATATGAACAAATGTTTAACTTTCTACGTATTACTTTGAAGTTCTCTGGAGTATATATACAAATACTCTTAAATTTTCCAAACTTTAAAATAATAAGCAAGTCAGGAGACTTCTGATACTTGATAAAATAGTGACCAGCACATGCTTTTGGTTCTCTCCCATATAATCTACTCCAGAGAAATCACAGAAGCAATACAGAGAATAGATTTGAAGAATTAATACTAAAAAGTGGGAAACCTGGGAGATCAAAGGCTGCTGTGAATGAGTGCATGTAAAAGAGAGAGAGCAGAGACAGAAGAGCTAGCATGTGGGTTAGCAGTGTCCTGGGAAAAGGTGTATTGCAGTGTAAGACTGAAGTGGGAGAAAATTTTAAAATTCTAACCTTAGAACATGATCTTGGTAATGCCATTGTTTGTCATTACCACATTAATATATAGCAACATCCCAAGCACTGACCCTGATGGCCTGAATTGCTGCTGGAGCAAGGTGGCAAGTTAATTGATTCATGTCTACCTTCTTCAAATTCAAGAGTTAGTAATATGGCATTTAGAAAAATAAGTATTCAGAAAAGCCTTCTTATCTAAGAGTATTTTTTAGAAGAAATTACTAACCGTCTACCAGGATCCATTCAAAGTTTCTCTAATAATAGAGCCTAAATTTTAGTAGTGGACAAGTCTTCCCTAATAGATAATGTATTTCCAAGCTTTCTTTGGAACTAAGTGTGCCTATATGATGCAATTCTGGTCAATGGAATAAGTGCAAATTATGTTTACAACTTCTAGATTATGCCTTTGAAAAGAAAAAAAATTCTATTTTACTTTCTTTTTAGCATATACATGACAACATCTATAGCAACAAACTTGGACCCAGGAACACTTTTGATTCAGATTCTTTTAATTACTTTGTGGTGAAGAAATATCCTAAGACTTGCCAACTCTGAACAACTACCTTTGAGACTATTAAAAGAAAGGAGAATAAAATTCCATTGAATTTATGTCATCGTAACGATGGGTCTCCTTGATACAGAAATTTAACCCCAGACCATAAGTGCTATGGTTTGAATATGGTTGGTTTGTCCTCACCTAAATTCATTTTGAAATTTGATTCCCAAAGTGTTAGTTTTGGGAGATAGAGCCTAGTGAAACGTATTTGGGTCATGCGAGAGGATCCCTCATTAATAACGTGATGCTATGTGATAATGAGGTCTCACTCCAGCAAGACTGGGTTAATTCTACAGAAATAGGTTAGTTGTTATAATGCAAGGCTTCTTTTCCTGTTTGGACCCTCTGCACATGTATCTGCTTCCCCTTTGACCTTCTCCACCATGCAATGACCCAGCACTGAAGTGAAAGCTAGAAACAACGCATGAACTTCTAAGTCTGCAGAACCATGGGCTAAATAAACCTCTTTTCCTTATAAATTACCCAGCCTCAGGTATCCTGTTACAGTAACACAAAGCAGACTAAGACAGAAAAAGAAGCTCAGAATATAAAGAGGAATCCAGTACCAGAGTACTCAGATAGAATGCTAAGGCATGGCATTCTAAATCAAAAGTTTTCTAAGGTTAAGAGTCTTGATTCTGAGTTCATTTCCTAAATAGCACGTTGTTTCGCCAAGAAGGACACAATAAGGACCCACTCCCTATGAAACAATTAACAGAAGAAGTGTAGATGATACCACCAGGTCAAGATAAATGCACAAGACAAAATAACCTGATATCTGAGCAGTAAACTCATTATGAAGAAACATAACAAATGAATGTAACACACAAAGCTATACTTTTGTAACAGACAGAATAAGAATTTAAACTAATTATAGTAAATTTCATGGAAGTTTATTATGAAAGAATAGAAGGTAATTTTAAAAACAGAAAATAAATAATAAAGTAAAAAATTTATGATGGATGAGATAAAATCTGGTTAGAAACAGTTGAAGAATGAACAAGTGATATGGAAAACTATATTTAGAAACTTTGCAGAAGGCAACTGGAAAATATGGAGATGAAGGGTTAGAAATTGGGGGAAATAAAGTAGAATTGCCAGCATTTGGACACAGAATGCCAAAATAAGTGCAAATATCTGAGGAAATAGTAATAATAAGCACATAAAATTAATGGAGTTTAACATCTCATAGTAAAAGGACTTATATAATGCCAAACATTCATGTTAGAGAAAATCTATACCTACACGTGTTGCATTGAAATTTAAGTTTGTCAAGGTACAAGAAGCAAATTCTAGAAACTTCCAAAGTGGGAGAATTTTTGCAAATGTTTTTCAAAAAACAGAAAAAAAAGCTAAAGATAGTAATTTATTTTATGAAACATAATCTCAGACAAGATAGACAATACAATAAAGAAAACTATAGGTCCAAGCAATACTTAAGTGAATCCAACAGTATATTAAAACTAATGTATCATAATATAAAATTTATCACAAGAAGGCACTGATGATTCAATGTAAAAATCTGGCATTATAGTTAATCACATTAATAGACTAAAATACAAATGTATGATTATTAACAGATGTAGACAAAACATTTAATAAAATTAATACTTGAAAATAGTTAGCAAACAATAAGGAGATATTTCTAATATGGCAAAAGTTATTTGTTGAATACCTATTTAAATACATTCCATCTAGTACCAAGAAGAGGGTAGGGAATTTCACTATCATCACCACTCTTTAAGGTCGTATTGAACGCCCAGGCTATGCTGTAAAATAATGGAAGGAAGGAGGGGGTGGGTGGGTAGATAATGAGAAAAAAAAGAAGAAAAGAAAGAAAGGAAATAATTAAAATATAAAGTTTTAAAGGAATTAGATTAAAATATTATTTGCAAATGATATCTATATAAAAATGATAGCATCAGAATTTACTAGAATTAGTAAGATAGTTGATTGTCTACTAGACTCAAAATGAGCATAAAAAAATTAGCATTTCTTCTATATGGACAATAAGCTACAAGAAAATATATTTATATGATAAAAACATAAAAGTCTACATTTCTATAAAATTTCTATAAAATAGGAATTTATAAGGAAATAATCTGCTATAGCTCAATGGACTCAAAGAAAGAAATTAAATACAAGCTTTGAGTTAAAAAAATTCAAGGTTCTTGTATTGAACAACTTAACGTTATATTGATGGAAAATTTCAGTAAATTAAGTTGTAAGTTTATGCAATCCAAATCAAAACCCCTACTCTGTTTTTTGAAGAATTTGATTAATTTATTTTTAAAATAAAGTCTTAGAAATAGCTATCAAAAAAGCATAGAAAGGCATTTTTGTACATAGTATTATATAATATATTGTGCCCAGCAGAAAAATGTAATCTAACTGAGAATTCAGCATCAGACAGGTATGTGTATGCATACACACACACACACACATATAGACAATATACAATAAAATATATTAATATTTTAAATTAGTGGATAATGGACACTGCTCATAGTCCCCTACATAAAAGGCAGAATTAAAGACCAAAATGTACAATATGAAACTGTGAATAAAAAAGAGAATAATGAAAAAAATACCTTTAGGAATTGGGGTTGGTAAAGTCTTTGTTATCATAAAATTTCACATTTTCTCTTACATTAACTCTGTGCACTGGAAAGATCATGTTCAATAGGTGTGACCTGGACAAAACTATACATTTTAGTCAGAGTATAAATTTACTGTAATTTTTATTTGTCTGAACTATTCAAAAATTTCTCATTTTTTCCAAATAACCAGAATTTGTTAAAACTTGGCTGTCTGATTAAACTCATGAAACATATACTCATTTGACACTTCTCACATTTCTACTTGTATTAATTCACATATTTATTTATTCAAGAAGTATGCCTCAGTGGAAATTCTTGGACTTGCAAGTCCAAATAGGACCAAAGAGGAATATCATAATATAGAACTAAGATGAAATCCTCATAATTGTGTTTTTTTAAAAGCTTTATTGAAATATAATTGACACACAATAAACTACACATGGAAAATGGACAGCTAGGTAAGTTTTCATATATATAGATATGGAACTGTGAAATCAACATGACAATCAAGATAATGAATATATCTATCACCACCCAAAATTTCCTCATACAACTTTACACCCTCTCCCTCTCATCCCACTCCAAAGCTCTTCCCTAGGCAACCACTGATCTGCTTACCGTAGCTGCATATTTCTCATCATTATCTAGAATGTATATATAAATGTAACCATCCAAACTCTTTTTTGTGGCTTCTTTCACTCAGCATAATTATTTTGAGATTCACCCATGTTGTTACATTTATTAATACTCACTTTCATTACTGAGAAATATTCCCTCATATCGATATATCATATATGCCATTTGTGAATCAGGTTCTACAATTTCTGAATTTCAGAGATCCTCTTCATTTTACCTAAGTTGTAAAAACTATTAGGCATTTAGTCTTCATCATATTGCCTTATTATGTTTCAGTGTGTGAAGGGGTCTGTAGAGATGCCTTCCCTCCGAAATTCATGATATTAATAATTTGTGTCTGTGTGTATGTGTGAATTCGTTATGTACCTGTAGTTCTGAGATATTACTACACTTTCACACTAGGTACACTGGCTTTTAGAAATGTGTTAAGTATTTTAGCTGAATTGTTTTTATTGACTTGTATGTTGTGAGAGGTTTGACCCACATAAGCAAGCATCCACATTCTGTCTCTCTTTGGAATGCAAACTACTCGTTTCTAGGCCAGTTTCTTCTGTAACTTCAGCTCTCTGATGAATTCAAAAAAATTATTATTTTTTTAGATTTAGCATTATTTTGTTATGTTTTTTATCAAAAGCGGGGACAGTGGGAGTAACTTCATGGTTTGTTGCACTTTATGAACTACAGTAAGAAATAATTGACAACCACAGAGTTATACCCAAACAATCTGTTTAATTTTTAAAATAAAACCTCTTTGTAACAAGTTATCTTTCCTTTTCCCTCTTAATCTTCTCATCTGAACAATGTAAATCAAATACTCATGAGTTTTGAGATGCAATACTGGTCATGTAAGATATTTTAGCCATATTAAAATCCAAAGGCAGTGGAAAGCCATCAGAGACTTTTAAGCAGTACATGAAATGAATTGATGCTTTAAAAAAAAAAAGTCAACTTGGCTTCTCCAACAATGTATTCTAGGTTTAGTACTCATTAGGATGCATTGTATTTATTTATTATTAATTAATTATTATTATAATTTGAGATGAAGTCATAGTCCATTGCCCAGGCTAGAGTGCAGTGGTGCGATCTTGGCTCACTACAACCTCGCATCCCAGGTTTAAGCAGTTCTCCTGCCTCAACCTCCCGAGTCATAGCTGGGATTACAGGCACCCAACACCGTGCCAGCAACTTTTTGTATTTTCAGTAGAGACGGGGTTTCACCATGTTGGCCAGGCTGGTCTTGATCTCCTGACCTCAAATGATCCTCCCGTCTTGGCCTCCCAAAGTGCTGGGATTACAGGCATGAGCCACCATACCTGGCCTCATTAGGATGTATTTTAAAAATTCATAAGACAGTTAATCCTACCTTGGCAAAAGGATGACAGTGGCTACCAAGGACAGTGTATATATTTGAGTATAGTCGGAGGAAGGTAACTGTTAGGGAGAGAGAGTTTTCTCAGTTCTTCCAGTTTTTCTAGAGAAAACACTACCACTCCATTTATTTTTCCATAGGGAAAATTATAGAGGGAATACTTCCAGCTTCTCACTTAATCATTTTCATTCCTCTTTTTGGGTCTGTCAGCTAGAAAGTGAGAGGCCTCCTAATATGTTTACTTCTTGTGCTAAGAGGCCTGTCTTGGAAATCAAGTATATATGATTCATCCACAGTGACTGGGTGGTAAGCTTTATTCAACGGTGAAGTATTTGTAAGCTCATTTTGCACACAATTTTAAATCAAATAATTGAATCAAGCTTTTCTTTTTCAGAAAATACATAAATTTTTATATTGCATCTCTCTTTTTAATAAGCTCCTAACTCAGTATGGGACAATGAATATTATTTTTGGATCCTGACACTCCCAATAGTCATGATGCAGTTTGGGATATATGAAACTTCAAATTATCCATGATATCCAATTAGAGATGAAAATTTGACAATGGTACATACTGATTTGGAAATTGGAAGACAGTCCTAGGTTTAAACCATAAATATGGGATTTGTTAAAGGAAGAAGAACACATGAATTCATTTAGTGATTTTATGCATAGTGAAAATAGAATAGAAACCAGGACTGATGCCTGAAGACTCCAAAATTTAAGGTCAAGAAGAGAGAGAGAAGAAACATCTCGAATCATAAAAATAAATCTGTTAAAGTATGCGTAGAGGTCACATAAGATACAGATAACATGTTTTCATTGTGTCTTCCAATATAAACATCACTTGCATAAATACAAAACCCAATGTATATTTTTAAGCATTAATTAGTAATTGTTCTACCGCCTCACTGAAAGTCATTGGAGTTGTATGCAATAAAAGACATCAATATGACAAAAGAAATGCCACATCAAGTTAGAAGAAACAGAGCCAAATAGCAAACTACTTGGACTCTATTAAAAATATTAATACCCTACTACTTTGTAAGAATTGGGATTTTAAAATCAATTCGTTTATGCAGCAATTTTGGGATTAAAATTATGGTCAGCTAAGAAAATGAGGAAGCAAACTTATTTTTGAAAAGAAAGTATTTTGTAGTATAATAATATAAAAGGGTTATTTTTTCTGTCTTTATACTAGAACAATTATACTAAAAAACATAAGAATAGTATAATTTAATATATGATATGAAAACAAATAAATATATAATTATGGAGCATTTTTACAATTGAGATAATTAATACAATAAAAGCTATATATGCAAACAGATATATTTGTGTGTTGTAGTTACCAATGAATTTTGAATACAGCTATTGAGTTATTAAAATATCTTTTGTATCCCTGAAATAGTTGAGTTTTAACTGACTTTTTACCCATATATTAGTCCATTTTTATGCTGCTGATAAAGGCATACTGGAGATTGGATGATTTGTAAAGAAAAAGCTGTTTAATGGACTCAGAGCCCCACATGGCTGGGGAGGTCTCACAGTCATGGCTGACAGTGAAAGGTACATTTTACATGGTGGCAGGCAAGAGAGAAATGAGAGCCAAGTGAAAGGGGAAACCCCTTATAAAATCGTCAGATCTCACGAGACTTACTCACTACCACAAAAACAGTATGGAGGAAACTGCCCCCATGATTCAAGCATCTCCCACTGGGTCCCTCCCACAACATGTGGGAATTATGGGAGCTACAATGCAAGATGAGATTTGGATAGGGACACGGTCAAACCATACCACTCCACCTCTGGCCCCTCCCAAATCTCATGTCTCACATTTCAAAACCAATTATGCCTTCCCAACAGTCTCCCAAAGTCTTAACTCATTTCAGCATTATCTCAAAAATCCACAGTCCAAAGTCTCATCTGAGACAAGTCCTTTCTGCCTACGAGCTTGTAACATCAAAAGCAAGTTAGTTACTTCCTAGATACAAGGGGAGTACAGGCATTGGGTAAATATAGCCATTCCAAGTGAGAGAAATTGGCCAAAACAAAGGGGCTAGAGGACCCATGCAAGTTGGAAATCCAGCAGGGCAGTCAAATCTTAAAGCTCCAGAATGATCTGTTTTGACTCCATGACTCACATTCAGGTCATCCTGATGCAAGATGTCAGTTCCCATGGTCCTGGGAAGCTCAGCCACATTGCTTTGCAGGGTACAGCCACCCTCCTGGCTGCTTTCATGGCTGGAGTTGAGTGTCTGCAGCTTTTCCAGGGTCACAAAGCAAGTTGTCAGTGGCTCTACAATTCTGGGGTCTGGAAGACAGTTGCCCTCTTCTTACAGCTCCGTTAGGCAGTGCAGCAGTGAGAACTCTGTGTGGGGGCTCCAACTCCACATTTTCCTTCCACAATGCTCTAGCAGAGGTTCTCCATAGGGCCGTGCCCCTGCAGCGAACTTCTGCCTAGAAATTCAGGTGTTTTCATACATCCTCTGAAATCTAGGTGGAGGTTCCCAAACCTCAATTCTTGACTTCTATGTACCTGCAGGCTCAACACCACATGGAAGTTGCCAAGGCTTGGGGCTTGCACCATCTGATGCCATGCCCAAGCTGTACCTTGGCCCCTTTAGCCACGGCTGGAGCAGCCAGGATGCGGGGCACCAAGTCCCTAGGCTGTACACAGCAGGGGGCCCTGGCCCTGGCCAATGAAATCATTTTTTTCCTCCTAAGCCTCCAGGCCTATGATGGGAGGGGCTGCCAACAACAGTCTCTGACATGCTCTGGAGACATTTTCCCCCTTTTCTTGGTGATTAACATTTGCCTCCTCCTTACTTATGTAAATTTCTGCTGCCAGTTTAAATTTATCCTCAGGAAATGGGTTTTTCTTTACCGTTCCATCATCAGGCTGCAAATTTTCTGAACTTTTATGTCTCAGAGGGAGATGAGGAACTTGTTGGGAACTGGAATAAAGGTGACTTTTGCTATGTTTTAGCAAAGAGACTGGTGGCATTTTGCCCCTGCCCTACAGAGTTGTGGAACTTTGAACTTGAGCAAGATGATTTAGGGTATCTTGTGGAAGAAATTTCTTTTTCTTTTTTTTTTTTTTCTGAGCTAGAGTCTCGATCTGTTGCCCAGGCTGGAGTGCAATGGTGCAATCTTGGCTCACTGCAACTTCCACTTCCTGGGTTCAAGGGACTCTCCTGCCTCACCCTCCTGAGTAGCTGGGTTTAGCTGGGATTACAGGCATGTGCCACCACGCCAGCTAATTTTTGTATTTTTAATAGAGATGGGGTTTCACCATGTTGGTCAGGCTGGTCTTGAACTCCCGACCTCATGATCCACCTGCCTTGGCCTCTCAAATTTCTGGGATTATAGGCGTAAACCACCACACCTGGCCCATCTGGTGGAAGAAATTTCTAAGCAGCAAAGTATTCCAGAGGTGACTTGGGTGCTGTTAAAAGCATTCAGTTTTAAAAGGGAAACAGCTCAGCCTGGATTTCATTGTCCATATCATTGTCAGCATTTTTGTTAAAGCCGTTCAGCAAGTTTCTAGGAAGTTCCAAACTTTCCCACATTCTCCTGTCTTCTACTGAGCCCTCCAAGCTTTTCCAACCTCTGTCCGTTACCCCGTTCCAAAGTCACTTCCACATTTTGGGGTATATTTACAGCAGCGCCCCACTCTACCAGTACCAATTTACTCCATTAGTCCATTTTTCATGCTGCTGATAAAGACATACCTGAGACTGGGTGATTTATCCAAAAAAAAAAAAAAAAAAAAAAAAGAGGTTTAATGGACTCACAGTTCCATGTGGCTAGGGAGGTCTCACAATCATGGTGGAAGGCAAAAAAGGCACATCTTACATGGTGGCAGGCAAGAGAGTAATCACAGCCAAATGAAAGGGCAAAACCCTTATAAAATCGTCAGATCTCATGAGACTTACTACCAGGAGAACAGTATGGGGGGAAACCGCCCGCATGATTCAATTATCTCCTACTGGGTCCCTCCCACAACATGTGGGTATTATGGGGGCTACAATTCAAGATGAGATTTGGGTAGGGACACAGCCAAACCATATCAACTTATATTCTATCATGTATCCATCAAGTACTTATGGTTATTGCACCATTTTCCTATACTATCTATTGCATACAATAAACATATATTAATAATTTTATATGTATTTATATTCATAATGAGTAATAGCTGCCTTGCCTACTTGGTTTATTAGCATATTCACATTAAATTCTTTTAGATCAAACTGCCACATTAGCAGTGAATTTGTCTACCAGGCTGCCTTCCTAGAATTGTCTCAGTATCCCTAGAGTTTACACAATTTGAGTTCAGTCCAACTTCTACACACTAGGGAGAGAGAGGAAAAAAAATCTTGAATTATATTGAAAATATTTGCAGCAGGTGTTTAATTCTTTTACTCAACACCGATTACAATATATCTCTACTTTGTCTTTTGTATAGTAGTGTCCAGAAAACTAAAAAAAAAAAAAAAAAAAAAAAAAAAAGGTCTTTAACTTGCTGCTAAGTGCAGGAATGTCACTTTAAATTTCTGGCAATGCAATCATGCAAGAAAGAAGAAAGTTGAAGAGTCTCTTCCTTCTGTGTGGCTTTTAATAACAAACTATGGGGTTTTGTATTCGAATTTTAAAAGTTACCTTATTTATACAAAAATCTGAGGCCTACATTACAATTACCCAAGGAAGCATGATGAAACTAACCGTTTCTGAAAAGAAGATCTTTTATAATAAAGTAGTAGAAAATAATGGGTGATGAAAGGGGTTGGATAGCAATGGTGAAGTTTTAGTGTGCTGGCCTTAGTTTCCCAGCTATTGAGCTGCCAGAAGCAGTGGCAGTTGCGTTTTTATTAGAGTGGTACAATGGTGTTTCAGAAATCTTTTCAAGCTCTTTTGGCAAGCTTTTGTGGTGATTTTGAAGACTCTGCAATTTATGCAATGTCCCATATAAGATTATTTTCTAAATAAAGAGGAGTCTCTGTTATCTGCAACTAAAAACAGTAAGCAGTACAGTTATTGGTACCATTATTAAAAGCAAGGTATTTGTTCATTATTAAGGACAAGAAAGGAAGGCAAGAAAGGTGGACTAGCCTGTCTGAAGCTAACAATGCTGGGAAGCTCAGAGAAAGATACTGACAGCCCCAAGGTGTTATACCCTCAGGCAAACTCAGGGTCAGGAAACTAGGGAGCTCTTTTCTTTTTGTAGCCACAGGATTTACACACTTAAAAACTGGATTCATAGTTTTACCCTGAACCTTCCTGAAATACAAGATACATTGAATTTAAAGCCTCTTCAAGTCTCCTGTATAAAAAATAAAGACATTGTTTGGGATAGAGGAGAATTTCAAAATTCAAAATGGACCCACTTGGCATAGTTGAAGCAAATCTATTCTCAGGTGACTTTGTGTGTCTAATCAAACACATAGCTACGATATTCTTGGGAGAATTATATTTAAAGTTATGCCTCACTCAGAAAGCTAGTACATAAAATATAAAATAAAAATGTATCTTTACAATTATACCTCTGTGCTTCCTAATTTTATTGCTTTGAGGTCTTTTTACCCATAATATTAATGAGAGTACATTTATATGATAATATTTTACCCTGAAACCTATACATTTAATTACATAAACTATAATTTTACTTCAGTTTCAAAATTTATTTCAGATGTTAAAATGACATATTAACACAGGGATATGTGAGTAATAAAATAAGCATCCAGAATGCAAAGTCAATATCAGTGCTTCATTAATTAATCTACAGGAACGCAAGAATTAGGTTTTAAATCAGAGCTTTTTACTTATATATAGTTATAATAAAACAAATGGAAGTAGTAAGATTATTTCATATATAAACTCTAATTCAACCAAAGTGTTTCTTCATCCAGAGGCATGAACATTGATTGGGAATAAGGATGGCATAAATATACTTGAGAAACTCAGTTATATTTTACACTACTGCAATCACCTCTTGCTTGCCAAGCATTAACTCTTAGTCCTTTCACCTATTTTCCAGAAGTACACACCAGAGTATCCTTTTCAAACATAATTTTAATTACGTCTCTCCCACAGTTAAGGTTCTTCAATAATTTCCAATTTTTCTTAAGACAACAACTACATTCTTCCTATGGCCTATAAGATGTTGCGTGGTCTGATTCCTGCTTACCTATCTAGACTCATCTCTCACTGTTTTTCTTCTTGCTGTAAACTACTGCTGTGCTCCAGTACAATAGGTCCCAACCCCCATGGGGACTTTGTGTAGTGATTTCCGGAAACAATTCCCACTCTCTCCTCAACTTAGGTAACCTATATTCACCCTTTATTTTCTCAGAAAAGCTGTCCCTGAACTTTTGGACTAATTTATATTTCTTTTTTATTTGCACTCATAGCATCATGTGTTTTGCTTTGATGACTTATTTTTTATCTGTAATGTTTGATAAAGTCTCTATTACACTCTGAATTCCATGAATGTAAAAATTTATCCTATCTTTGTATTATTATTGTTAATAATTACAAAGTAAATGTCCATAATTAGAACTGTGCAGAGTTGGTACTTATTTAATGCATTTTGCATAAAGAAGTGATTTCTATTACCATTTTATGTATGTATTTTAACAATAATAACTTTTTTTCTATTTATTTAGTGCATACAGTGTAGTTTGCTCGTGCAGATGTGGTCCCATGAAAATGTTACACCCAGATATTGTTCTCATGTGTCCTACCTCCTACCTTTGTAGCTCCTAGAAAAGGGTAAGCTCAAATGCAGTTGCTGTTATCCAGTTTGTTCATTTATAGATACAATTCAAGATCAAGATCACTCAATGGAATGCAATTAATGAGAGTATCTTGTGGAACTAATCTAAAGAAATGCTCACTGATGGGGTAACAGTACAGTCATCCCTCGATATTCTCAGGAAACTGATTCCAGAACTCCCCTCAGATTCCAAAATCTACAGATGCTCAAGTCCCTTATATAAAGTGGCAAAGTATTTGCATGTAACATATGCACATTTTTCTGTATACTTTAAATTACTTTACATAATACAATACATAAATTACATAATACAATACATAAATTACATAATACAATGTATTTTCTGTATACTTTACATAATATAATGTATTTTCTGTATACTTTAAATTACAATGTATTTTCCGTATACTTTAAATTACTTTACATAATACAATGTAAATTATATGTAAAGAGTTGCTATACTGTATTATTTTTTATTTCTATTGTTTAGTATTATTTACATATTTATTCATTTTTGACTACTTTAGAGCTGCAGTTGGTTGAATCCACTGATGTGGAACCTGTGGATATGTAAGGCTGACTATAGGTAGAAAAGACAGTAAATAAATTCATTTTTTTGAAACTAAATAGCAATCAATAAGAAAAGAAAATAAATTCAGCTTATTCTTTGATAAATATTTACTGAGCTCTTAGTATGTTATTTGTATCCAGGATCTAGTGGTAAAGAAGACAATTTGGGTCTAATACAAAGTTTAGCTTATTTTCTACACTGAAAACTTGTACCAAATTTATGAAAATAAGCTAAAATTGATATGGATTCTTAGTGTAGATTAAAAGTTAAATCAGTAAAAAATGTTCAGCAGATTGTGGGTAAAGATCTAAATGGAATTAAATGTATTTCTATTGTAAGTAAGATGAACAATAGCATGTAAATAATTATTTAAGAATCATATTTGTGTTTGTGGGAAGAATAAATAATAAAAAATACAAAGATCAGAGAAAATCCGTACCAGGACTGCCTTGGAAATTAAGATGGTCAGAAATAGAACAAAGAACGTGGGCAACAAGCAAAGAAATGACAAGATAATTTTTATATCCACAGATACCGAAGGTTCAGTAAAAGATATGTAGGTTAATAAATGATGTGTAGTACCCGATAATGAAGAAAGATTAAAAATTATTTGACAGGTTAAACTGCAATTATTTGAAATGTTAAAACATATACACTCTCCATAATGTATCCTCAGATCAGATTGCAATGGATAAGAACAAACAAGGAAAAACAGCAAATTTAAAAAATAAAAATAAAAATGAGACTTGAGCATCTGTGGATTTTGGAATCCAAGGGGTGTTCTGGAAATAAATATGGCTAATAAATTAGAGGTAATGATTTAGATCCCATAATTCTAACATAGAGAGAAAGCCAAATGATACAACTGTAAAAGGAAGACAAAGTCTAGGAAATCATTGAGACTTACCCTCATAAATCTACATGTAGGAGTCAGTATTAAAAATTATTACTTAATAGCTTCTATGCTTATGTTACTAAAATGAGATCAGATTTGAGAAGAAGAGAATAGGAAATTTAGTTAAAGAAACTCCTATAACTTTCAAGCTTTGTTGTGGAGAACAGAATCCTTTTTAGCTAGTATAGCTAGTATAGCACAAAGATAGCCAAGAATGGCTATCTTACATAATTTCTAGGACATAGAGAGAATCAAACTTATATACTATACAGTCAGGAACAAATGAAGCTGTGTGAAACACTTAACTGTATGCAGAAACAATTGCTAAAGATGCTGCCACTCGCTAGAGACCAGTAACCGGTTCTTTGTCACAGATGCCTAAGAAGAAAAGCCACTCAACAAAGTTCTCTCTGGGAACAGATACCACTTCACGTTGCCCTGCTTTGTCAAAATATCATACTGCAGACTAACTGCAAATAAATCTGACAAATGTAGTTTTTGGTTTTCCAGCATTCATGGTACCAGGAGACATGCTAGAGGGGATCGGAATAGGTGTGGAGAGCCAAACTGTTGTATTTACTGCAACCTGGCATTCACTGGCTCTATTCATCAGGATCCCAACATTATAAAAGGAATGTAATATGAAATATATTATGACAGGCATTCTAAAAAATCTCTGGGGATAGAACTCTAAGGTAAGTAGAGGTTAGCTAAGCAGGACCATAATAGATATGCTTTTAATTATTAGTTTCTCCAAATGGCTGTAGAAAGTAGGGAGGTTAGGAGTGGCAGGCAGGGTGGAATATAAAACTGGTATATTTAAACATTAGATGATTATGGTGATCTCAGAATACACGCTGTCAAAAAGTAGTTTAAAAAAATATTTGGCCTATGAACACAAGAGCTATAGTGTGGCTAAATGCATATGATTTTGATTAAAAAACAATATGCAGATCAGTTAACCTCAAGAGGGTGGTGAAGGCAAAGCTCACAGGGCGTTTATTACCTCATTGAGGTTTTTAATTAACATGAATCAGCAAATTCTATTTGGAATGAAAACCTTGGAAGACAATAATTCAAGAAGATACAAGGGACACAGAGTTTGTGAATTCGGTTGGTAGATGCCAATTTAAATTTAAGTTTGAGAAGGCAGGTATTGATTGTATTTAGGAAGAAAATTATCTGAATAGATGCTGGAGATCAGTCAAGGTAATAGATTCAGCTTAGTTTGTTAATTATATATCATGAGGTGCTAGAATAGGTTAAAAACTTTAAGTTCATTAATCATTACAGAAATACCTCTTGAGAAGCCAGGAATAATCCCAAGGGAACCTCGAGATGTGGTTATCTTACATTCTTGTGTTAGTCTGTTTGGGCTGCTATAACAAAATTCCCAGACTTGGTAGCTTTTAAACAACAGAAAATTATTTCTCACATTTATGGAGGCAGATAAATCCAAGATTATGGCGCCAGCAGATTCCGTATCTAGTGAACGGCTGTTTCCTTGTTCGTAGATGGCACCTTCTAACTGTGTCCTCAGATGACGGAAGAGGCAAGGCAGCTCACTTGGGCCTCTTTTATAAGGGAACTAATTCCATTCATGAGGACTGTACCTTTATTACCTAATCGCTTCCCAAGGCCTCACCTCCTAACAGCATCATCTTGGGGGTTAGGATTTCCCCATAAGAATTTTGGAGTGACAACTTTCAGACCCTAGCAAAGACATAACATAGGTTGCAGGTGAGTCCCAATGAGATTTGAGGTTTCTGAAGTGCACCAAGAAACTGCAGATAACACATTCTATTCCAGAAAGTAATGGTAGATATTAACTTACTGAGAGATAACAAATTATGTTTCTGCAATGTTCAAATGTTTTAGAAAGGCTAGTTCACAAACCTAATGTTTCTTGGAGTCCTGGAGTCTTACTAATTTTATGTAGCACATTATAAGCTACAAATTCAAATTGTTCTCATAATAGCAGTTTACACAGATATGATAACAGAGGGGACTCTTGAAAAACTATAATTATCTTAATTATAGCAAATTGATTCATTTCTTCAAGAAATATTTAATGATTGCCACATTCTAGGCACTGTGTTACAACAGTAAGAAAAACAATATCTCCGATCTTCTAAAACTTTTAATCTGGAGTTCCAAGACAGATGGCTTTATGTGCTATGAAGAAAAGTAAGACAGGATAAGGGAGATTGAGATTGGATTGATGAGAAGGGGATTTATATTCCATATAGAGCATTCAGTCAAAGTCTCAGGAACATTGTAGTAGGAACCTAAAAGATGGATTAAGATGTGGTTGTTTAAGAGATGAGAATTCTAATTAGAATAAAAATCAGGGTAAATGACTTGCGACAGAAGTATGATTTTTATAATCAGTAAGAAAGGATGCTTATCTGCCTGGAATGGAGTATAAAAGGAGAGAAGAGAAGTGAAGTGAAGAGATAGAAGGCCAGTTCAAAATGTGTTGTCCATGGGAACAGAGTTCTGAAATGAGTTCTAATTTTATCATACATCTACTTCTTTTTAGAACAATTTTTTCTTAAATGTCTGACATATAACAGAAATGTAGAAATTTGTAAAAATTGCTTTTAGATTTATAATAGTTAATGAAAGTATCAAATGTATTAAATAAGGTCTAAAAATTGTTTTGCTTGATTTTTTAAAGAGTGATAACATATTAACTTACTCAAATATAAAATGTAAAGTATTTAAATAAGCTTGACACTAATGGAGAGTGGAAAATTCCCATAAAATGAAAAAAAAAAAAACTAGTACTACATTTGATATTAATTTAATAACATTATATATTGTGTTAAATATCAGCCATATGATAAAAATAAGCACAGTATGCCTTACAAGTATGTAAAGTCTTTTATATGCAATACAACAATAACAAAATATGAATAATAGTAGTCAGAATGGGATAGGACCAAATTTTGGTTTCTATTGAAAATATGGTGCCTGTGGGAGCAGAGTTCTGAAACAGGTTCTAATTTTAACATACATCCCATTTTCAGCAGGAGAGCACTAACTGTATTTCATCCTCTATTTTCTACTGTGCAAATATGCCTTTTACTTTGAATGCTTGTCCATCAAGTTGGAATATAATCTGCCTCGCTCAGACACCCGCCATTTACAATGTGCTTTCATTTACAATGTTCCAAAGGGGTTCTTTTTAAAGCAAATGTTTGCTGAAGGCTAGCATTCATGTAGAAAAGTTCACAAATTCTAAGTCTAAAGACTTCATGCATTTTTGCAAAGTGAACCTATCATGTAACTGCTACTATCATAAAGATAGTGAGTAGGTGGTCACTCAAGCGTGTGGCCTGGAATTTAGAATTTGATGAAACACGGTACAGGCAAGCAGGGGGCTCTGTGGTAAGCATCACAGAACCTGAAAGAACACCAAGATCACAGAACTTATTTGCCTCTTGAAAACATTTTAGAGAATAAAACACATAATATCACTAGTATACCAGGTATAAACAATAAAATAGAGGTAAAGTATCCAAGATCCTTAGAATTTGATAGAAGTGGTTAAAATATTTCTTAATAAAACTTACAATAAAACAATGTAATATCTAAAAGAACAAATTTTTGAAAAGTGTAAGGCAAACCTTTCTCTTATTTTCTTCACATTACTATTACTGCATAAAATGGGATTTTAAAAAATAACTTTCCTACGTTGGGACAGTACCTGTGAGGCCTAATCATTCCTTCACACAGGAAAATAAGCAACTTTTCAGGAGAGATTGGGGAGCTTATTATGCATTAAATTATTTTATTCTGGAGGTGAGGCTTCAAAAAGCAACCTGATGGACCATTGGCACACTACAGAGTAATAGGTTGTGAGTTCCCAGAGATAAAGACTTTCTGCCAGTATGAACTAATCTAATTTATTTTCAGGGGAGAATACATATTTGTTTGAGACAGAAGGCTTAAGTCTTGTATAGGTTAAAGCTAAATATGAATAAAGTGCTTGAAGCCTCCACATGCTAACAAGTAGAAAAATGTCTAGAGTAACTACAGAGACTTGGAAAAAAAAAAATGTAAGCCCAATGAGTCTCAGTTTTTTTTTTCTCAAAAGGCTCAATAATCCATACCTCATCTAACTATTTTTATCTTACAATTGTGCCTTTGACATTCTCTTTGACATATCAGCTAATCAGACTCCATTCTTGTATTCCTCTGTCTTTTTCACTCAAACTTTTTTCTGTTGCTATCTGAAATTCCTACTTTATTATCAAAAATGCATCCCACCTTCAATTTCTTTAATGATTATTTCCTGCTTCTTCCATTCTTAGGAGAAGCTAGCTTCCCCTGCAGTACTATCAGGTAGCAACTGATCTTTTTCTAACAGTTTGTACACTGCACTATGTAGAAGTGGAACTCTTGTCTTCCTCACTCTGAGTCTCTGCTGGACAACTAAGATTCTGCTAACTTATAAACAGGCAAAATAAACAACAAAACCAACAAATATGCACATGCACACATACAACTCAAACTTCTTTCTTGTGTTTTGTCTACTACAATCATCTAATTTTGACTATTATTTACAAATATCCTGATTGTGCCTCCTCATTTGCTGAAACAGTTGGATCCTGTTGAGTCATGCAGTTGCTTTGGCCCACACAACACGTTGAACTCAGTTCGCAGAGGTCTCATCATCTTCAAACATCCCCTCTATTTCACTCTAACTTTTCTCCATAGCCATAATGTGATATTTACCTTAATCTACTCTACTTTTCAGTAATTAGAAATCCTATTCTGTGAATGAATTTCCATTTCTTCCACTTTATTCATTAAATACTCTCATCTAAAAACCTCATGTGTACCTCTAATATGCGCACATTTCTGTTTATTTGCTGATAACCCTTAAAATTTTGATTTCATGAGCCAAGCTTTTTTATCATTCTCTTGTCATTATTTTAATCCCCTTGATTCTTTGTCTCTTTATTATATTTATCCATAAAAATTATACCTGAAGACAAATCAAACTTTTTTTTTAAGATTTTCTCTGCTCCATGGACATAATCATAAAACAGGGATGCCTGATTTTAGTATAAATTCATGGACACCAAACTCAAACCATCACTTAAAGCTGCCAAGTGCCTTTATTTAGTTAACTTTTCCCATATCCTAAAAAAAAACTATTTCAAACTTTCACTCCTCTCAGATCTCTGAGTACCCCCCCACATCTCACCCACCCACGGTCTTCAACAAATAACTTTGTATCCTAAATGAAAAAAAAAGTAAAAGAAGAATAGAAGGAAGGAAGGAAGGAAGGAAAGGCAGGCAGGCAGGCCCAGAGCTTATTCAATTTCTAACAAAAGTATTTACAAATATTTTTGCTTTGAAAATCATAGTTTATTCTCTTATCCTAAAACACAGCAGATTTTTCCTCTGCTAAGTTAAATCCCTTCAGTTATTTTTTACCTTTTATGTATGTACATTATATTCTAATGGTCTCTCATACTTCTATGTTCTCATCCTATTCCTTTGTACTAATATCTTTCCATCAATATGATCAGATCACCATGTCTAATGGCACTGCCCAGACCTCACTAGTATCTCTTTTGTTTTACAATGAATATTTTGAAAATATGGCTCTTCTTATCTATTTCTATTTCTTATTGTTTTACTCATTTCTCAACTGACTGCAACTTCCACCCGTCCACATCATGAAAACTGCACTTGCTAAGTCACACATGGAATCCATGTCTCCAAAACAAATAGGTGTTTTTCTAATCACCAAATTGGTCACTTTAGAGGTATTTTATTTACCCCTTTGTTTCTGAGACACTAATTATTTCTGGCATTTCTCCTATACATCTGTTTGCTTCCTTTCAGGCTTTTTTTTTTTTTTTTTTTTTGGCCAGTTTCTCTTTTTTTCCCCTCTATTTCTTGACACTTTACTCACCCCATACTGTACTTTTAAGTCAGTCAGACACATCCAAACTTATAACCTGCATATTTGTGACTCTCAATTCTGTACTTTAGTTATAGCCATCTGTTTGTACTTCCAAATCTATACACAATATTAAAAATACCTCACACGTTGTATATGTCAAGCACTGTTTACAGTAATTTGCATATATTCTCACAGTATCCAATGAGGTAGGTATATGGAGTATTCTCGTTATTATATATAGATCATAAAACAGAAACAAAGAATACAAATAATTTACTCGTTTACACAAGTTGTGGGAATGAAATTTAGATAATCCAGCTAGTCTCCAGCCTATGTTCTCGACTACCACACTACAGTACTTCCCCAACTGCCTAGCCGATATTCCCATATGGATGTCCCCAAAGATTATCAACTCAACATGTCCAATGTTGAATTCATGTTATTATCAAATATTAATCATTTTGTAGTTGTTCTATTATCAATAAATGACATTTTCTATTTAGCAGATAAAGAAAAAAACCTGGATTTATACTTCACACATTCCTTCCCAGGACAATTCATATTCATCAATCCATTGTGTTTTAATGATTTTAGAGTTTAACAACTCCTTTAGTGCCACATTACTACAACTCAAAATAAAAAATCTCTTGCCTAGGTTGCTATAATACTTTTCTAACTTGCTTCTTTACATCCAGCCTCAAACAGCAATCATTTCCCTTACTGGAATATTCAAATCACATGTTATTGCAGTGCTAACAACTTATTAAATTGCCTCAAACTATTATTTTCCCTTACTGGAATATTCAAATCACATGTTATTCCAGTGCTAACAACTTATTAAATTGCCTCATACTATTATTTTCCCTTACTGGAATATTCAAATCACATGTTATTCCAGTGCTAACAACTTATTAAATTGCCTAAAACTATTTTTAAAATAAAGTCTAAGGTTCTTTATATGGACCACACTTTACTCCTTTATTGACACTAGACAATATTCCACGTGGTAGACGCTCTCTCAACCTAGATATCTGGGTAAATATATACAATAAAGAGTCCTCTCCCCTTTCTTGAGGTACAATTTAATCAAGAGAAATAAATTTGAATGTATATGTTTTGATTTTGTTATGTTCACCGTTATTAATACATAAGCCTAGGGAAATCTGATTAATATCCTGTACTCCTCCTCAGTAGTTGGCACCTTGAAATTATTTGATTATTTGTAAATATTTATTTTAAAATTTATCTTGCTGGTAGACCATATCTTGATGGAGAGAGAAGTTTTAACAGTCCAATTTATCCCTGTGCCTAAATAAAAATAAATAATAGACAGTATACATAGTGTATATATTTTTATATTATAAAAGTACACGCATATGTGTGTGTGTATGTGTGTGTGAGTATTATATATATAGTCTCTGGCCCCATTAATCTTATACTCAAAAGAAAAAAAACAAATATGACCATTAATGTGCATGAAGTTTAGGTGCCTGATAATAAAATAGAAATGAATATACACTGCAGATAAGCATCAATATGTTAGAATTTTCCACCTCACTCATTTGCCTTTTCATATTTTGTAACATAAAGACCTTTAAAAATATTGTAACTTATTATGTTTATACATTTTCTTCCTTAAAACCTTTAAGCAGAGAAATTTCCAAAATTGTGAATGAAAGTAAGTTATATGCAGTTATATTTTACAGCATTATGTCATTGCTGATCAGAGACAATGAAGAAAATGTCCAGTATATTTTTTACTTTATATTATTATTTCTTATTCTCTCACTTGAGAGTAATATGATGTTCTATAGTGCTAGAGAGGTCACATAGAGGAAGTGAGAGTTCAACTAATATCTAAAAAATGACATGGAGTTGGACAGGTAACAACAGCATACATGAAAGTCTAGAAATAGGGAGAGATTGACATTGTTGAGAATTTTAGATATTAACAATATAGATGGATTCAAACTGTGAATGCGCATGGGAGGCAGGGGAAAGGGACAGAAAAGAAGGTGGAGAGACAGAGGTAGGTTACGGATAATAAGGGACATACAATCTACACTAATAAGTTTTGTTTAAAGGAATATAAAATCTTTGGAAAGTTTGAATAATGAAATGGCTGTTTCATGATTTGGGCAAACATAGCTAAATAAAACCAATATGATCTTTAATGTAATGAAGTTAATGGTACAGTCGGACTCAAATAAGCAAATTATAGTTCCAGTTCAAAAGGATCATTTTTGATGATTTATAGGGTATTCACCTGTACAGTAGAGTTTTCCAGAGGCTACATAACATGTGATATTATAATACTTTGAATATCCAAAATGAGACTCCAACTGGTTCCATTAAGCCAGAAATTGAAAAGATTTGAAAAAATGTGAAACAACTATTCTCACCAATTGTTTGCTATGGAAATACTTATTTCTCATAAAATATAATTTATGTTAACATACAATTGGTTTATTGTTTTATAAATAAATGAATTAAAGTTCTTAGTCTCAATGTAAGATAAGGTAATTATAAATAGAAATAATTTACATAAACAAAAGATTGTGGTGACCTCAATGATTGTTAAGGATGGCAAGGGATCCTGAAACCAAAACATCTGAGATTCATTTTTCTATTGGGTAGAGAATTTAAGCTTACAATATTTTCCTTTTTAAAATTATTATCTGTGTCCCTCTCCCTTTTTGATTGCCTATGCAATCAATGATCCCTAATTAGAGAAGGAGAAACTACATTTTTATTTATAAGAGATTCTCCAAAATACAGAAAAAATTTAAGCAAATTTACTTTTCATTTTATAGAGTCTGTGCTATTTGTTAAATATGCATTACATATATTTAGCAAGCCAAAAATAAGATTGTCTCTAGAATTTCTAAAAATGTATGATGCCTTACTAGCTCTATAGAACATCTACTGTCTTACTATTTAACAAATAATTTTTTTCCCATGAATCAGATTGCATGAATATCTAGAAAATCATAACTTCATGCAGAGGTATTCTAACAGTTAACGTACTGAAATAATATCCCTCCTCAAGGATAGAACATATATTTTAGACATACCTATGTGTAGGGAAATTTATGTCATATAGGGATGTTCAAGTCAACCGAGAAAAGAAAAATTAAGTAGCAGACAGAAAAAGAAATTCATTAATGTGCGTATATATCAGTGCACATTTTATATGACCCAATTACCTGTCTCACTCCTTTCTCTTATCTCTTTTGTTTTCCCACAGAGTAATTTATATGTAATTATGGTTTGGAAAACTGGGACAGAGTCTGTGAAAGTCTTAACACTTGAAGTTTTATCATGTTCTGTTTCAACTTAAAGTTTAGAGAGACATTCTTAACCCAAGTCTGTCTCTTAAAAACTCTGGTTCCAGGATAACTGGACTATAAGAAAGAGCATGTATGAGAGATGCAAAGAACTGGGAAGTAGCCTAAATTTAGAGATTGAAGACACAGGATTGGGATTATTTCCTTCTTCACAGCCAATAATCAATCATATCCTGAGTATTTTATAATAAAAAGAGAATTCCAAAACTACTATTTCCTGTAGTTTCAGAGGCAGCAAGTCATAATATAATGAACAAAATCTTGAATGTTTATTCAGACAGACACAATTGCTAATTAAATTTTGTAATTTAATTGGTGGGTGAATGTAGGTAACTTATGTATGTGATAGTCTGATTACTCATTAGGAAAATGAGCATAATGTTACCTTTCAGGGAATTTATGAGTTTTAATGATAACATGTATGGATATGTTAGAACAGTCTATGGCATACAATAGGTGTCTGAGAATTTGTTTTTCTGATTTTGTCATAAAACATTCCTGTATGAAATGCCCAAGAACATGCGGTTTCTTTTACAATTTGAAGCATTGTTTTAATACAGATTAGATATTTAATATATATGAAGATTAGTGCTAGTCATATTGATAAATTATTTGAAAAAATAACTCCCCCATTACTAATTTTTGTGATTTACTTTGATGAATCAAAGTTTATACTGTGGTGAAATTTTTTAATCAAGTTTTAGTATCTGATAAAAATATAGTCAACATAAATTGTGCTTTCCTTTATACATGAGAAGACATCTTTTTTGATAACATTTTGCTACAAATGAGATTTATTTTATGAAAGAAATCTCACTTTAGGAGCAATGTTTATATAAACTTCCTTCAAATGTGTGTGTATATATATATGTCACATTTTTCTACTGCCTTGAAATTCTTAAATAAGTAAATAATTGGTTAATTTACTTTTCATGATTAAGCAATATGCATTCCTTTTATAACAATGCATTTAACAATATTCAACTTGGGCTATTTATTCAAGTTTTGGATTTATAGTCACACATAAAATTTGATGGTTAAAGCAAACTTTCTAATAATGTGACCCTAAATCAATCTGTGTCTTGTCTAATTTGGCTTCGTGTGAAAGCAAACAAAAACTGGTTGTTTTAAAACTATGTCTATTTAAATCTTAGAAGATACGGCACAATTGTGCAACACAACGAACGGCCCTAGAAGAAGATATAAAACACTAATTCTGGGGCGTTTATTTTACAATTCGTTTCCTTTATAATTTGATAGTATCCACCAGTGTGTGTGTGTGTGTGTGTGTGTGTGTAAATACATAGATATTGAGTCATATTAAGAAATTATATATATATACATACACACACACACGGAGAGACACACGTGCAATTTAGACTTGTAAAAAAAAGAATAGAGGAAAAAACAAAAGAAATTCATAAATGTGCATATATATCAGTGCACATTTCATATGATGCAATTACCTCTCTAATTCCTTTCTCTTGTTTTTTTCACATAGTAATTTCTCAGTAATTAATTCTCACACACACAAACACACACAATTAAGTCTTGTATTACCTAAATAAATGTGTCAACATATCTCTGGAAGTTTGAGATAGCATATGAGGCAGTGGGTCAAACCAGAGAATAAACATGGAGCATGTTTTTGGCAGTTCAATTTACCTTGAAGCTTTTAGGGAAAATATTATTTAAAAAACTATGGACATATTGTGGTACATCATGGAATTATGAGTTTTTAAGATAAACTCAAACATTTTTAAAAAAGATTTGCTCTTAAAGGGTTTCTTTGGACTATGACCTAAGACAACTTTGATGTTAGGAGCATATCAATAGAAGTATGGAGAAGTATCACTTTTAACTATTACATTGGTTTCATGTTTCCCATTATAGATAGCTAAATTATTTTATTGATTCTATTGACAGAATGTGCTGATGAAAAAATTTAGTTTCACATAATTTGCCTAATTGTACGTTAACTTAGCCCGGCCATACGAGGGCTCCCACAACATGATTCCACAGTAATTCTCTGACTTTAATTTCCATGTCATTATTGCTATCCTCTAGTTTGATGATCTTTAATATGCCTATATGTTATAGATAATTAAAAGGTTGGAAAGTAAATAATTGGTCTTATATGTCATTTTTATTTTATGCATATAAATTAAGCTTTAAGGAATAAAGGCATATTTTCAATGACATAAATGAAGTTGATGGTCTAGCCAGATCTAGAATCCAGGCCTCTTTTTACTCTAAACTCTGTCATCCCAGTCATGATAAAGCCCCTGCCATCCTTAATATGGGATGCCCTTTTCTCTTTCTTTTATAATCCCACCAATATTTTAAGATTATGATACTGAAACTTTTTTTTACTAAGTAGATTCTGGTGAATCATGTAATGAATTTAATTGATTTTTTATGCAAAGAAAATAGCTACCTTAAATTTCAGCTCTTCAAAGTATTGCTCATTTGTAAAATTATACAAATGCATTTACTCTTCTAATTTATTAATATTTTGATGAGAATTATCTAAATGTTCTCAACAGTATGAATGAATACAAGTTAGGCAAATTGATCATTTGGGGGAAAATGCCTTTTCAATCACTCTGATTTCAGTTTAATTCTGTAAGCTTTTCAAAACTGAAAAGTGTTTGAAAAATTAGTGCAGCTTTTAGTCATTACATATAACCCTAATTATTTGTACTTTTACCCTTTCCTGATGAAACAGAAGCCTTTTCAAATAAGAATATAATGTTAATGAAACAAATCCCACTAGTTCTTAATGGGCATTTTTCACTAAGATTGGTCATAATCTCAAATTACTTTTAACAAGCTGTCCTGATAAAGATACATCCAATTTGGTATAGAAAGTGACACTAAAGGAAGCACGGAATGATTGAAATTGTTTTAGAGACTGCAAATCAAGCATTTTTACTTTCATAGTCAAGTATAATTTCTTTATTGTAAATCAAAGAAATTTCTGGTTGACTTTAATTGGTAGAATACATTTATTATCAAAAGTTTCTTTTCCAAGGGTATTATATAATGTGATTGAAAAATGACTAGTAGGTAATGTGTGAATTTTTAATTAGGTGGCTTCTGCCATCCCTAAGACTTCATAGAAGGAAATCGAAGTAAAATAATTTTAATGAAGAAAATAATGTTTTACTTAGAGGCCTATGATTTATTCCTCCTCCACTATGTCTCTATGGCTCTTTTTCGCCCCTGCAGTTGATTAGAAGTACTCCAAATTTAATTGCCTTTTAAAAATTGTGCAACTCATCACGCTGCCTGATTTTAGTCCTGAACCCTAACTTCTCTGTACTTATTATCATTGATGACCTCTTTGACCATTCTGTGTAGTTCTCTTTCCATGTGCTGGTTTGATGTCACTATCATTTGACCTCTCACAGGGCCTTTCACCCAGTTAAGTAAAAATTTACAACTAGTTGGTGAGCCTCAATCCCTTACTGCTAATTAGCCTTGCTCTTAGTCTGGGTTGGCATGCCTTGCCATGTCTGTAGTACTAATTATGAAATGAAGGGATGCAATGTATAGATGGAGTCATTTTAAAATTCAACTTTACATCAGATACCCAAGTCATTATTCTTGAGGCAGGTAAGTCATGTCTCCTTGTCTTTTGTTATTAATTATATATATATATATATGATTCAGATTTATTGCATTTAATGGTCTGTGGACTCAAACTGTGATGAGATGGTTACAGATACTACAAAGTTGAATCTATGATTGAATTCTGCTACTCAATCAATGTGACAAATAAAGGAATAAATTAAAATACCTGCAATTTTATAGGTGGAAAAATCACTGAAAATAATTGGTATTGATAGCATCGAGTTCCAAATTACATTCAACATCTATAAGGTGGTGCCCTGCAACCACTTAGATAGATAAGAGAATTTCAACTTTGCTTCTTGCACAGAAGCATTGAGGTACTTCTGACCTTAACCTAATATGGATCTTGTTCATCCATTACCATATATAGTTTAATAAATGAATGGTTCTGTTACCAGTGGAGGGTGTCCAGGTTCTTGGCGTTTTGAACAAATAATTGGACAAAATGCACAAACAAAGCAAGAAAAGAATGAAACAGCAAAAGCAGAGATTTATTGAAAATGAAAGTAGATCCCACAGGGTGGGAGCCGGCGAGGCAGCAGTTGAAAGGCCCCGGATTCAGAATCTTCTCAGGTCCAAATACCCCCCAGAGATTTCCCATTGGCTACTTGGTGTTCACCCCATGTAAATGAAGTGTTGGCCTGCAACCAATCAGGAGTACTTTCAACTTCCCATCTGCTGTGCAGAAAAGGTGGGGGTTTGCAAAGGGAGTAGCCTCTGGTCCTTTTGTTACTTAGGAATGGAAAGTTAGGATTTTCCTTTCAATTTAGTTCTAGGAAGTCAATGTGAAATGGCTTCAGGTTCCCTGATTCCAGACCCTATTCTCCTGCCTCAATTCTAGTGGTTGTTGTTTTTAATCATTTTCTCAGGTGATCCATGAGAGGTTTTACATCTGTGAGGAAACAAATAACCTATTCATTTTCATTATTCTGATTTTCTTTTCCATTAAGTAGCTGGAGATACTAAAGAGGGGAAAAATCGAATGTCCAGTTGTATGAATTTGTAAAATATGAATATATTAGAAGCAGAATAATGAGATATTAAAGTTGTGAAAGATCTATCACTTAACACAGTGTGAGGAATATTATAGACCTTCAGAAGTTGTTTTGTATGGGTTGTATAATCTAGCAGACCCTTCTGATATTAAATATGTATTTAAACAATTATTCTGAAAATTATTTATACTTAAAATATTGAAACATAATTAATAAGCTCACTGTGTTATTTCATGTATGTTACATTACATATTTTTTCTTTGAATATAGTTGTTACACCTGGGTGTGCCCTGTTGATACCGGGAATTTTAAATAACTGATTAATATGGTAAGGTCTCTAATAGAAAAAATGGACAACTTGAAAAAACAGATGAGTAACGTAAGAAAAGAGATGGAAACAGAATCAAAAGGAAATGCTAGAAATCAAAAACACTGTAACAGAAATGAAGATGCTTTTCTTTTTTTTTTTTTAGTCTCGCTCTGTCACCCAGGCTGGAATGCAGTGGCACGATATCGGCTCACTGCAAACACAGCAACCTCAGCCTCCTGGGTTCAAGCGATTCTCACGCCTCATCCTCCAGACTAGCTGGGATTACAGGCATGCGCCACCACACCTGACTAATTTTTTTTTGTATTTTTAGTAGAGACGTGGTTTCCCCATGTTGGCCAGGCTGGTCTCAAACTCCTGACCTGAAGTGATCCGCCCACATGACCTCCCGAAGTGCTGGGATTACAAGGGTGAGCCACTGCGCCCGGCAAGAACGTCTTTAGTGGACTCATAACTAGACCAGAAATGGCCAAAGAGTCAGTGAGCTTAAAGATATCCCAATGAAACTTTACAAACTGAAGTGCACATTTTATTTAACTTCTAGCATATTATAATATACACTTTTAAAACACTAAAAAAGATTCATTTTACTGTGTTTAAAGCCATTGCAATTGTTTTGCTCAACTAATTTGAACACATATTGATATTTGGGGATAAAATAAAAAACATCTTATTTTCCCAAAATATTTCAAAGTAAACATGCAAGCTTCCTATTTTTTCTCTCATAGTGTTTTTTGTTGTTGTTGTTTTTTGGTCCATCAGCTAGGTAATTTAACTAGATCACACCAACGAACAGCAGAGCTCTTTTAAAAGTTAGGTCACACCAATTTCACAGCTTTATCTGCTAATTACTATAGCGTGTAAAAATAATTCAATATTAAAGATGTGATTTAATAAAATATAACAACTGTTTTACACAAACTTAAGAAATTTATATAATCAAGTATAATGAATAGTAATCTATGTATAAGAGATATAGTTTGCCACGGAATTTAAGAAAAACTTGATTAAGTTCTGATACTTTCAAAAAAAAAAGAAAGAAATAAACCTGAAAATAATGAAGAATTTTTATAGTAAAAACATAGGCTTCCCCAATGTTAATTTGTATATTTTAAGTAGTGACCCACTTACTTTGAAAATACTGTAATGCTTTACACATGGCATTGCGCCTCTGTTCCTTGATCTTCCACTATGGCTGAGCATTATTACACAAAGTGGAAATGGTGGTAAGACCTATATTTTACCTTCCCCGTAAAACATGTAGTTTTCTTTAGCTATTGGTAGGTAATATACTACAAAAAAATCCTAATCTTTGAAAAAAAATCATGACTGTCTTTTTGCTAAATCATAAGTGAAAGCTCCAGGAAAGACAAATTAGAGCCTCTGTTGGTCTTTCATCTCCAGCGGTCTCCTGAGTAGACAGGAGGTGTTGATAAGTGCAACACTCACTGCTTCCTCAGCTCTCACTTCTGAGTTGTGTTATCAGCTGCGGGGCTGTGCTCACAAGGGGCTTTAATCTTCTTTTGAGTACTCATCAGTTTCTTCCTTTTTTATTTGCTCTTCTCCCTGCCCTACACACCCTTCTTGATAGCATCTGCTATTTTCACTATCTCCATGTGATTAGCTTGCTGTCCCACAGTGTTCATCTCACTATGTATTCCAAATGATTCGAATTTGCTTTTGATTTTAAATTAAAATTAAAACAGCTGTTTTCAAATGGACACCTCCTATATCCCAGGGTTTGTGCTTGAACCTGTTGGATATTTAGAAAAATATATAGATTCTCCTCCCATTACTGAATACAAAACATAAAGGCAAGAGCAAATCCTCTTCCTTTTCTTAACTCTGAAGATTTCACTTGGACTGAAGAGCTTAAATTCTCAAAACTCCCTCTGTCCCATTTTTACAGTGATTGTAGGCCAATATCTTTTGCAAGAGTTTCATCATACCTCGGGGCTAACGTAAGGAAATAAAAAAATATATATGTTTAAGATTCTGGTGAGTCTTGGTTCAGATGAGGCTGATCACCCTCAAGGAGAAGATTCTTGTGTAGTATTTTCTATGTTCTGCTTCTTAGGTGCTGCTTACTCCCTGAGGCATAGTTTAAGTGTAAGACAACAATTCAAGGAATTTCTTCTTTCCAGAAATGTCAAGCGTTATTTCACTATGGGTCAAGATAACCTCTTCACATTATGTTGTACATAGAAAAGAATTTTTCTTCCTCACTAAAAAGGGGAGCTGTATTGCTTTCAAAAATTAATCTTATGAATGAGGTTTGTATGTATGTCCATGCTTTGCTTTAACAGCTATCTTTTAGATACCTAGAACAGAAAGTAAGAGAATCTTGCTATGAGGGATTAACTATTTGATGTTCTTTTGTTTGGACTGTGAGGGCAATTGTAAGAAATAAGCCATTTTATTATTTTTTCTTTCCAGGGTATTAAGTCCCTCCAGCTAACCACAGGAGAGAGTGGAGAGCTTAGTGAGGAGACAGAATAATGAAAAGAGCATGTCCTGCCACTCAGTCACTGTTGCATGAGTGCTGGATGTTCAAGACACACTGTTTTACTTCATATTCTCAAGGCTAGTCATTTTCCAAAGCAGAGCCAGATGCCATGGTTGCTGATGCTGGAAGATAACTTAAACCCCAACCCAGGAATCAGATTCTGTTCTTTTCTCCATATTGGCATCTTGAATTATTTTTGTTCCCTAATCCCAACTATTTTTCCAGTTAGGAACCTATAAAGACCCAAAATGATCAATCTCCTCTCCGAAGACTACCTTTGTAAAACACATTGGTCAGACAATGTTTGTTGATAAGATAAAAAAAGTTCTTATTACATACTTTACCAAGGGTAATAGATGTCTTTTTTCACATGTTGGTATAATCAAAAGATGTCTCAATGGAACCATTGAAAAACAAGACAGAGATTATACTAAATGCAAATAAACTGAATGTCATTTAAATGACTGAAGTCATTATACTTATTTATAGAGCATACAAATTATATATACTTTATCAAAGATCCACCTTACATATAAGGATGAAAAAAAGTTGAAAGGAAAAAGTATTAACATATGTGAATACAAATGATAACCTGGGTATACTGATGTACATATTAAAAGTTTGCAGGTTAAGGCCGGTCACAATGGCTCACACCTGTAATCCCAGCACTTTAGGAGGCTGAGGCAGATGGATCACTTGAGGTCAGGAGTTTGAGATCAGCCTGGCCAACATGGTGAAACCCCATCTCTACTAAAAATACAAAAATCAGCCAGGTGTGGTGGCACACACCTGTAACCCCAGCTACTCAGGAGGCTGAGGCAAGAGAATTGCTTGAACCCAGGAGGTGGAGGTTGTAGTGAGCTGAGATCACACCAGTGCACTCTAGCCTGGGCAGCAAAGCAAAACTCCGTCTCAAAAAAAAAAAAAAGGTTGCAGATTAAAAAGAGAAATAGAATTTTAAAATCATGCTGGAAGATTTTATCACACATCCTTTAGTAGAAAAATATTTATCAGAGAAGACTGAGAAGAGTTAAGCAACACAATTAACAAATTTCACTTAACTGACATAGAATGTCTCCAAGAACTGCAGAGTATGCATTTCTTATCAAGCATATATAAAGTATATTCTGGGCCCTGTATTGAATCTCAGTGAACTTTGAAGTATTGAAATCATACAGAGAACAATAGTACTACATTGAAAATCAGTAATAAATGGGTACTTTTTAAAATGTACCTCCATGTTTCTAAGTGATTAGTAATCAAAGAGGAAATCATAATGGGATTAAATACATGTGGAACTAAATATAAATAATAAAACCTGGTCTATTAAAACTTGTAAATTTTAGCTATAGCTAGACTTCTATTAAGAACTAAAAAATTAGGACCAGGCAAGGCAGCTCATGCCTGTAATCCCACCACTTTTTGGACCCAAGATGGGAGAATTACCTGAGCTCAGGACTTTGAGACCAGCCTGGGCAACATAGCAAGACCTTGTCTCTACTAAAAATCAAAAAAAGAAAAAAATAGCAGTGTGTGGTTGGTACACCTGCAGTCACAGCTATGTGGAGAACTGAGGTGAGAAGATCACTTGAGCCTGGAAGATCGAGGCTGCTGCTGCACCCTAGACTAGATGACAGAGTGAGACCCTGTCTCAAAAAAGAAAGAGAGAGAGAAAGAAAGAAAGAAAGAGAGAAAGAGAAAGAAAGAAAGAAAGAAAGAAAGAAAGAAAGAAAGAAAGAAAGAAAGAAAGAAAGGAAGGAAGGAAGGAAGGAAGGAAGGAAGGAAGGAAGGAAGGAAGGAAGGAAGGAAGGAAGGAAGGAAGGAAGGGAAGGAAGGAAGGAACGAAAGAAAGAAAGAAAGAAACAGATAATGTTTTAGTTTTCTGTTGCTGCTGAGAAGCTACTAAACACTAAGCAACTTTAACAACATAAGTCTACTATTTCATAGTTCTGAAGGTCAGAAATCTGAGCAGGTACTAACTGGATTTTCTGCTCAGTCTCACCAGGAGGAAATTTAAGCTTGATTTCTCCCGAATCTTGTGGTGCTCTTCTGAGCTCACTGGTTGTTGATAGAATTCAATTCCTTCTGGTAAGTCTGAGGTCTTCAGCTCCTACAGGCCATCCTCCATTCTTTGCCGAATGGCCCTCCAGACAACATGATAGTTTTCTTTCTTCCATGTCAGTAATCAAAAATCTCTGTCACTTCACCATTTTTAATATGCCTTTCGTAATAGTCCAGGCCCACCTAGAATAACCTTCATTTTAATTAATTCAAAGTCAACTGACTAGTAGCTTAATCATAGTAGTGATATGCCATCATATTCTCCTCTCTTGATATATTACTTCTCCCATCCACACTCAACAAAACTATACGTGACCTGTACATCAGGGAGAGGAATCTTGGTGGACACCTTAAAATACTGCCTACATAGGGACAAAAAGAGGTTATATGCTATCAACAACTTTATTCTAATCTATTTAAATAGAGAAAATGAATATTTTTAAAAAAATAATTTGCCAAAACTGATAGAATTAAAAAATTAAAACATTCCTATAGCTATGAAAGTAACAGATTTTGTGATTTATTTATCTATTTATTTATGAGACAGAGTCTCAGTCTGTCACCCAGGCTGGAGTGCAGTGGCATTATCTCAGCTCACCACAACCTCCACCTCCCGGGTTCAAGTGATTCTCAGGCCTCAGCCTCCTGAGTAGCTGGGACTATAGGCACGTGTCACCATGCCCAGCTAATTTTTTGTATTTGTAAATAGAGACAGGGTTTTGCCATGTTGGCCAGGCTGGTCTTGAACTCCTGATCTCAAGTGATCTGCTCGACTTGGAATCCCAAAGTGCTGGGACTACAGGTGTGAGCCACTGTGCCCGGCCTCATAATTTTTTTTTTTAAAGTTCCACAATAAAAAAAAATCCTCGCCAACATTATTACTAAGTTTTTCAAATATTTTAACAAGTAGATCATAAATTCTGAACCATATTTTTATACTAATATAAATGAACTAAAATAAGACAAGAATATTAAAATAAAAGACAATTGCATGGCAATATCATTCATGAATACAGATATAAAAATACTTGACAAAATATGAGCAAAACAAGTCTAGCTACAAAAAAAAATAGATAATATATCACGATCAACTTAGGCTAATTCCTGCAATGAAATGTTGGTTAACATCTGAAAATCAATTAACACAATCCTACATTGTTTCATTTATTCTAAAGGAATAAAGCAATATAATTACCACCAGGAATCAGGTGCATACATCCACCAACTATACATGATGAGAATTCATAGCAAATGAGAAATAGGAGTTATCTTAGGTAAGTACCCTAGAAAAAACAAGAATCTCTAAGACTTGTTTCTACTACATAATTCATATGCATATGCTTTATTGAAAACCTGTTCTTCCAGGAAATACTATAAAGGAGAGAACAAAAGCTGGGGAAAGGACAGAGCAAAGATGAGTTTTCTGTCAAAGATTAGCTTTATTGTCATTCGTAGGTAGCATCTAGAACATAAACAGCCAAATTATTTTTCTCTCTTGAAACAAGATAGCTGGGCTTCGAATCTTCATATCATTGAGTTTTCTGCTATCAAATGGAATACAACCTTGCATATTTCTGTATGCAAGCAATCTTCCCTTAGCCAAATGCAATGTTCTGGAGAAGATCTCAGGATTTAGCTATTAGCCACAACACTCGCAGCAGCAAAAATGATATTTGGACCATGAACTAAGCATTCATTCTTGTAAGAAAACATCTTTAATGTGACAAAGTTTATCTACAAAAAAAATCCCTCAGCAAATAACATATTTAGTTGGCAAATATTTTAAGTTTCACTTTGGGATCAACAATACACCTATCATCATATACTCTATATTGTATAAGAATTCTAAGCCGGTTAAATAAGAAAATAAAAAATTTTCTTTTTATTTTTGTTTAAGTTGTAGATTGGTATAAAGTTGGGTATATATTTGTTACAGCTGGTTAATATATATTGTTTTTCTAAATCATATTTCAGAGGAACTATATCCTAAAGTTATATCATTGTATAACTTACTATCAAATCATGTAATGATAATTTAAAATCAACAGACAAATATGACTTCTGACAATTTATAATAAGAAAATTAAAGTTCCTCATTAATTAAAAAATATATTATATATATACATACACACATATGCACAGATTTTAGTGTTGTGTGTATGTGTATTTGTTTTTTTCTCCAAATTTTAAATCTTGATAAAAAAGAAAAAATACAAACTGAAATCAATTATATCTAGTATTTATTATAGACTAATTTATGCAATAAATAGAAGTATCATGTTTCCTATAATTAGCTTTTTAATGGTTTTATTAAATTTTACAAATATGCCACAGAATGTTTTTATTGTAATTTATTATTTATTTATTCTGAGACAGAGTTTCGCTCTTGTTGCCCAGGCTGGAGTACAGTGGCGCGATCTCAGCTCAGCAAACCTCCACCTCCTGGGTTCAAGCGATTCTTCTGCCTCAGCCTCCCAAGTAGCTGGGATTACAGGCATATGCCACCATGCCTGGCTATTTTTTTTTTTTTTTTGTATTTTTAGTAGAGATGGAGTTTCTCCATGTTGGTCAGGCTGATCTCGAAATCCTGACCTCAGGTAATCCCCCCGCCTTGGCCTCCCAAAGTGTTGGGATTACAGGTGTTAGCTACCACACCGGCCTTTTACTATAATTTTTTAAATCTAAGGAAATTAGAAAAAGAAGCACTTTTCATTCAAATTCATACTGAAATATATCATTTTTTTACATTTAAGCTTTCTTGTTAAAACATGCTTTTCACATATAATACTAAACTGAACCACCAGATTGAAATGAATATTGGATTTAGCATAGATTTATATTTAAAGTTTTTTATAAACTAAGCCTAAGGGAATTCTGGAAACATTTGATTATATTTCATGTAATATCTGAACTTTCTTAGATAACTGAAAAATGATAAAGTAGAAAGCTGTGTTACAGAACATATTCAAATAAGACAATATTTGACTAAATAAAATTGCAGACTCCTTTTTCTAGTCACAATATATGTATTCATACATATATACGCATGCATATATGTATCTGTATATGTATGCATAACTGCATATCAACACATAAATTTATACATACACACACATGTGGGGGAGATGGTTCAATTTTGCTACCACTTATTTTTTCTCAAAATTTACTAACAAAACATAATACGAATAATACATTTAGAAAATTTAAGCACAAAAATATTGAAAGATACAATTGACAACAATTTTAGTTGTTCATTGCTGCTGTAACAAATTAGCACAAGCAGTGATTTTTAAGCAACATATTTTATTATTTTACAATTCTGTCATAAGTCATTTGAAAGGGCTAAAATCAAGGTGTCAGCTGGCCCAGTCCTTCAGAAGGCTTTATGGTCTAATTTATTTCCTTGCCTTTTCCAGATTATAGATGCTACCTGCATTCCCTAGCTCAAGACCTCTTTCTCCATCTGCAAATCTAGATACATAGCATCTTTTCTTTTTTCTGACCTCTGCCTCTGCCCTTCTCTCCTTCTCTCTCTCTCTCTTTCTCTCTCTCTTGCTCATCTCTCTCTTTGCCTCACTTCTCTGCTTCCAGAATCAAATCACCCGTCATGTATGTGATCCTCCTACATGTGTCTTATAAAGTTCTTTGTGATTGCATTGGTCCCAGCTAGATAACCAAGGATACTACCCCCAAAATCCTTCACTTAACCACATCTTCAAAGCTTTTTTGCAATGTGTGGCAATGTATTTACAAGTTATTGGGATTAGGACATAAACATTTTTCTGGGGAGGCTGTTATTCAGTCTGCCATACTATATGACAGCTATTTCTAAGAAAATAATAGTCATTCCAAATAGAAAATTAACTGTCAGTCCTATGGGGAAAAAAAAAAACTTTCAAATGATTTTGCAAGAATTAAATGAAGTTCCTAAAAATGACATATTTCTTACACAAAATCTTAATGTTACCCTGATGTCAATCTACTTAGAAAGATAGAAACCTTTATAATAGTATTTCTATACATTAGGCTAAATTACTAAAATAAATCTAAAATTAAGACATGAAATTAATTAAACTTACTGGTGGAAAGTAGAATAAGTGAAACATCTATAGAACCAAAGCAAGCTCAATAAAAATTCAAATTGTTTTGTGGATATTAACAAAATAGTTCCAAAATTTATATGGAAAGACAAAAAAACTCAGCCAAAAACAACATTAAAAGAAAATGACATCAGAAGACTGAGACTACTCAACTTTAAAACTTAATATAAAGCAGTAGTAATCAAGACAGTGTGGTATTGGCAAAAGAACAGATAAATAATTAAAAAGAACCAAGTAGAAATTCTGGAGTTGAAAAACACAATTGACAGAGTAAAAAACGCATGAGAGTCTCTTTTTTTTTTTTTTTTTTTTTTTTTTTTGAGACAGAGTCTTGCTCTGTCACCCAGGCTGGAGTGCAATGGCACAATCTCAGCTCACTGCAAGCTTGCCTCCCAGGTTCACACCATTCTCCTGCCTCAGCCTCCTGAGTAGCTAGGACTACAGGTGCGTGCCACCATGCCCAGCTAATTTTTTGTATTTTTTAGTAGAGACGGGGTTTCACCGTGTCAGCCAGGATGGTCTTGATCTCTTGACCTCATGATCCACCCACCTCGGCCTCCCAAAGTGCTGGGATTACAGGTATGAGCCACTGTGCCCAGCTCATCAGAGTCTCTTAACAGTAGAATTGATCAAGCAGAAGAGAGAATTAGTGAGCTTGAAGACTCACTATTTATTTATTTTCAAATAGCCTAAAGACCATAATAACATTGAATATAAATGTACTAGACACTCCAATCAAAAGACATAGAGTGGCAGAAGACAGGCTGTTTGAAAATAAATGGTTAGAGGACACAAAATAAAAAAGACTAAAAAAGAATGAACCATGCCTACAGGGTCTAGAAAACAGCCTCAAAGGGCAAATCTGAGAGTTGTTGGCTTTAAAGAAGAAGTAGAGAAAAAGATAAGGGTAGAAAGTTTATTCAAAGTGATAATGACAAAGAACTTCCCAAGCCTAGATGAATATATCAATATCCAAGTACAAGAAGGTTACAGAAAACAAAGCAGATTTAATCCAAAGAAGATTGCCTCAAGGCATTTAATAATCAAACTCCCAAAGGTCAAGGATAAGGAAAGGATCCTAAAAGCAGCAAGAGAAAAGAAAAAAATACATACAATGGACGTCCAATACATTTGGCAGCAAATTTTTCAGTGAAAACTTTACAGGCCAGGAGAGAGTGGCAAGACATATTTGATGTGCTGAATGAAAAAACCTTTTAACCTAGAAGAGTATACCTGGTTAAAATATCCCTCAAACATGAAGGAGAAATAAAGACTTTCCCAGACCAAAAAAAGCTGAGGGATTACATCCACACCAGACCTGTTCTACAAGAAATGCTAAAGAGAGTACTACAATCAGAAAGAAAGGTTTATTAATGAACAATAGGACATCCTGTGAAGAAAGGCCAGGCGTGGTGGCTCACACCTGTAATCCCAGCACTTTGGGAAGCCAAGGTAGGTGGATCACTTGAGGTCAGAAGTTTGAGACCAGCCTGGCTGACATGGTGAACCACCATCTCCACTAAAAATATAAAAATTAGCCAGGTATGGTGGCACACACCTATAGTCCCAGCTACTTGGGAGGCTGAGACATGAGAATCACTTCAACCTGGGAGATGGAGGTTACAGTGAGCCTACATTGCACCACTGCACTCCAAGCTGGGAAACAGAGTGAGACTCCATCTCAAAAAAAAAAAAAATAAATAAATAAAAACACATTATGTGAAGGTATAAAACTCACTGGAAATCAAGTTTACAGAAAAACACAGATTATTATAACACTATAATGGTGGTGGGTAAACTACTTTTAGCCTAGGTAGAAAGACTAAAAGATGAACCAATCAAAAGTAGTAACTGCAACTTTTCAAGACATAGTGCAATAAGATATAAATAGAAATAACAAAATGCTAAAAAGCAGGAGGATGAAGTTAAAGTACACAGTTGGTATTAGCTTTCTATTTGCTTGTCAGTTTGTTTATGCAAGCAGTGTTAAGTTGTTAACAGCTTAAAATAATGGGTTATAAGATAGCATTTGCAAGCTCCATGGTAACCTCAAATCAAAAAACATACAACACATACACAAAAAATATAAAGCAGAAAATTAAATCATACCACCAGATAAAATCACCTTTACTAAAAGGAAGACAGGAAGAAAGGAAAGAAGTAAGAGAAGACCACAAAATTACCAGAAAACAAATAACAAGGTGGCAGGAGTGAGTTCTTACTTATCAATAATAACATTAAATGTAAATTGACTAAATGCTTCAATCAAAAGACGTAGAGTGGCTGAATGGATAAGGCAAGATCTAATGATCTGTTGCCTACAAGAAACATACTTCACCTATGAAGAAACACATAGATTAAAAATAAAGGAATGGAAAAAGATATTCCTATTTCATGCCAATGAAAACCAAAAAAGAGCAGAAGTAGCTATACTTAAATCAAACAAAACAGATTTCAAGCCAAAAACTGTAGGAGAAACAAGGAAAGTCATTATATAATGATAAAGGGGTCAATTCAGCAAGATAATATAACAATTTTAATTATATATGCACCCAACATTGGAGAGCCCAGATAGCAAAGTAAATATTATTACAGCTAAATAAAGGTATAAACTTTCAGCATGGGATAGATCTTCCAGAGAGAAAATCAACAAAGAAACATCAGACTTAATCTGCACCATAGACCAAATGGACCTAGTGAATATTTACAGAATATTTCATCCAATGGCTGTAGAATGCGCATTCTTCTCCTTAGTACATGGATCATTCACAAGGATAGACCATATGTTAGGTCACCAAACAAGTCTCAAAGTATTCAAAATACTGAAATACTCTCAAGCATCTTCTCTCACCACAATGGAATAAAACTAGAAATCAACAACCAAGATGAATTTTGGAAACTATACAACACATAAAAATTAAACCATATGCCACTGAATGACCAGTGAGTCAATGAAAAAATTAATAAAACTAAAAAAATTTCTTGAAACAAATGATAATGGAAACCTGATATACCAAACCCTATCAGATACAGCAAAGGCAGTACTAAGAGGGAAGCTTATAGCTGAGTGCTTACATCAAAAAATAAGAAAAATTTTAAATAAACAACCTATTGATGCATCTTAAGGAACTAGGAAACCAAGACCAAAACAAACCCAAAATTAGTAGAAGAATAGAAATAATAACAATTAGTATAGAGATAAATGAAACTGTAATGAATAAAACAATATAAACTATTAATAAAATAAAAAGTTGTTTTTCGAAAAGATAAAATTGACAAAGCTTTAGCCAGAAGAGTTAAAACCCAAAACTAAAATCAGAGATAAAAAATGAGGCATTACAACTGATAGGACAGAAATTCAAAGGATTTTTAGTAGCTAATTTGAGCAATTATATGCCAATAAATTGGAAAATCTAGAAGAAATGGTTAAATTCCTAGACACATACAACCTACCAACTTTGATCCATGAAGACATCCAAAACCTGAACAGACCAAAAACAAGTAATGAGATTGAAGCTGTAATAAAATATCTCTGAGAGACAAAAAGCCGAGGTTCCAGTGGCTTCACTGCTTAATTCTACCAAACATTTAAAGAAGATCTAATGCCTATCCTACTCAAATTATTCTATAAAATAGAGGAAGAGGATTACTTCCAAACTCATTCCACAAGGCCAGTATAACCCTGATACCAAAACCATATAAAAAGAGACATCAAAAAAAATAAAAATACAGACCAGTATCACTGATGAATATATTGATGCAAAAGTCCTCAACAAAATGTTGGCAAACAATTCAACAATACATTAAAAAGATCATTTATCATGACCAAGTGGGATTTATCACAGGGATGCAAGGATATTTCAACATACACAAATTAATCAATGTGATGCATCGTATCAAGAGAATGAAAGACAATATCCATATGATCATTTCAACTGATGTTGAAAAATCATTTGCTTGAATTCAGCATCACTTCATGATAAAAACATTAAAAATTTTGGTATGAAAGAACATCCGTCAACATAATAAAAGCCATATGTGATAGACTTTTAGCTGCCATCATATTGGATGAGGAAAGGTTGAAAGTCTTTCCTCTAAGATATGGAATGCAAGGATGCCCACTTTCACTACTGTTATTCAACACAGTACTGGAAGTCCTAGCTAAAGCAATTCAGACAAGAGGAAGCTATAAAGGGCATCCAAATTGGAAAAGAAGAAGTCAAATTATCCTTGTTTGCAGATGATAAGATATTATATTTGGAAAAACCTAAAGACTTCACCAAAAAACTATTAGAACCAATAAACAAATTTGGTAAAGTTGCAGGATACAAAATCAATATACAAAAATCAGTAGCATTACTATACGCCAATAGCAAGCAAATTGAAAAAGAAATCAAGACATTAATCCCATCTACAACAGCTACGTATAAAATAAAATACCAGGGAATTAACTTAACCAAAGAAGGGAAGATGTCTACAATGAAAACTACAAAGTATTGGTGCAGGGAATTGAAGAGGACACAGAAATAATGGAAAGATAATCATGTTCATGGATTGGAAGAATTAATATTGTTAAAATGTCTATACTACCCAAAGCAATCTGCAGATTGAATGCAATCTTTATGAAAATACTGGTGATACTCTTCACAGAAATAGAAGAAACAATTCTAAAATTTATGTGGAACCATAAAAGACCTAGAATATCCAAAGCTGTCCTAAGCAAAGAACAAAACTGGAGGATCACATTATATGACTTGAAATTATACTATAGATTTATAGTAACCAAAATAGCACAGTACTGGCATAAAAAGACACATGGACCAGTGGAATAGAGGACCCATAAGTATGTACATACATATTGTAAACTCATTTTTGACAAAGGTGCCACAAACATACATTGGGGAAAGGACAGTCTATTCAATAAATGGTTCTGGAAAAACTGGATATTCATTTGTAAAAGAATGAAACTAGACCTCTGTCTCTCACCATATACAAAAATCAAATCAAATTAAATTAAAAACTTAAATATGAGACCTCATACTATGAAACTACTAAAAGAAAACTGTGGAGAAATTCTCCCAGACATTGGACTGAGAAAAGATTTATTGAGTAATAACCCACAAGCACAGGCAACCAAAGCAAAAATGAACAGATGGGATCATATCAAGTTATAAAGCTTCTGCACAGCAAAAGAACAATCAACAAAGAGACAATCCACAGAATGGAAGAAAATACTTACAAACTACCCATAATAAACAGAATATATAAAAAGCTAAAACAACTCTACAGGAAAAAAATCTAATAACCAAATTAAAAATGGTCAAAAGATGTGAATAGTTATTTCACAAAAGAAGACATACAAGTAGCAAACAGGTATATGAAAAGGTGCTCAACATCACTGGTCATCGGAGAAATGCGAACCAAAACTACAATGAGATATCATCTCACCCTAGTTAAAATGGCTTATATCCAAAAGACAATAAATAACAAACACTGGTTGAGGATGTGAAGAAGAGGGAACACTCGTACACTGTTTGTGGGAATGTACATTAATACAACCATTACGGAGAACAGTTTAGAGATTCCTCAAAATCCAAAAATAGAGCTACTATACAATCCAGCAATCCCACCCCTTGATATATACCCAAAAGAAAATAAATCAGTATATCAAAGAAATATGTGTACTCCCATGTTTACTGCAGCACTATTCACAATATCCAAGATTTGGAAGCAATCTAAGTGTCCATCAACAGATGAATGGATAAAGAAAGTGTGGTGCATATACACAATGGAGTACTATTCAGCTATGAAAATAATGAGATCCAGTCATTTGCAACAACATGGAGGGAACTGGAGGTCGTTATGTTAATTGAAATAAGCCAGGCACAGATAGACACATTTCGCATGTTCTCCCTTATTTATGGGAGCTAAAAATTAAAACAGTTGAACTCATGGAAGAGCTAGAGAGTAGAATGATGGTTACCAGAGGCTAGGAAAGGTAGTGGGCAGGTCGGGAGAAATGGAAATGGGGAATGGATGCAAAAAAATTAGAAAGGATAAATAAGACCTAGTATTAGCTAGCACAACATGGTGACTATAGTGAAAATAGTTTAATTGTACATTTAAAAATAACTAAAAGTATAATTGGACTGTTTGTAACACGAGATAGGTGCTCGAGGTGATGAATACTTTGATGTGATTATTTGAATTTTGACGTGATTATTACGCATTGCATACCTGTATCAAAATATCTCATGTAATCCATAAATATATACATCTTCTATGTACCTACAAAAATTAAAAATTAATAACAGCGGAAGCTTTGAGTGGGGCACAAGTGAGAGGGTAAATGAAAACGGTGATTTATCTTCAATTTATCTGTGATCTTTAAACTGATAAAGAAGAAAGTATCTTAAACAAAACAAAATATGAAACATGTAGGTGTTCTTTAATAAAAAATTTTACAGCTTCACAATTTTACATCTTTGTTCCTAATGGGTATGGACAGCAGTGTCTTGGCTTTCCAGTACTAACTGCCAATGTATGTGATTAAATCCTCCCTCCATTCTACGTGATATTCTCTAGTTAAGTATTCTACCTTTTGGAAATCTCTCAGTTTTGTCTGCTAAACAAGACACCTGCCCCTCCTTAATGTTTTTATACATATTTATGTCTTATTTGCTGTTCAACATTTTTATCAAAGGGTCAATGTATGAAATATATGTAACATTGTGACTTAGTATTCACAAGCACACACGCATGCACACACTCAAATGAAACACAAGTCTGTCAACACAATGTTTAATCCTATTCTGATGCTTTCTATTCTATTGTATCATAATCTTGTAGCTCTTATTCTATTTCTTACTGTGAAAATGCTGGTCCTAGAGGTACACTGAATTGATTTCAAAATCCACTGAAAGTCATGACCAGGTATATAAAAACTGTATTATATAAAAAGAGCATTAATTTTGAAAAGTTTACTGCCGAGATATTACAGTCATCCCTTGAGATCTATGGGGGATTTTTTCCAGGGTCTCTGGTAGATAACAAAATCTCCGTATGCTCAAGTCCCTCAAATAAAATGGCATAGTATTTGCATATAACCTGCACATTTCCTCCCATATTCTTTAAATAAACTCTAATTTATTTATAATACCTAATGCAGTGTTTACACATCGTTGTGTAGATTTGACATAGTAATCAGTGAGCTATGAATTCAAGTTTTGCATAACCTCCTGGGATTTGTTTTCTGAGTATGTTTGGTTTGAGACTGGTTGCATACATGGAAGTGTAACTCAGAGATATACAGGGCCAACTCTATTTCCATACCACTAATCTCATTCTCTAAATTAGAGTAAGTTTTCTTTAGAAACTCTTCTCTTGAATGAACCTAACAGTCTCATTCCCAAATCTCCCCTTAAACTTTCTGCACATTGGACACTGTTGACTTCATATTCTTTTTATTAATTTTTTTCCTTCTCATCCCATTGTAATTGTCATGTTTGGTTGTTCTGCTTTAACTCAACCCAAAACTTTCTGGCACTTTATGCTCCCATTTTTTTTACATGGAGGCATAAACAATCATATCATTAATCCCTCTGTTACTTGAAATTCTAGCTCTTTTCCTTAAAGAGTCCATCTACATTCATGGTGCTAAATATCACACTAAAATTGTAGCTGTAAAATGTTTGATTCTTGCCCTAATGTTTCCTTGGAGTTTCATCTTTACATTCTACTTATTTGACATTTTCTTGTTAATCACCATATGTAATTTCAAATTCTCCCTGTATTAAGTCAAATAAATTTCTTTGCCTCAAAACAAATGGTTTCATCTTACTTCCCTGTTTATCTACTATTATAAATCCTCAAGTTAGACTTTGCTAAATAAAGTTGACTTTTTTCCTTCTCTTTTCTCCAAGTAACCAATCAGGACATTTAGTTTGCTGTTTTTCAGGATATTTCTCAATCAATTTTTTCCAATTCCCACTGCCACTTTCTTGCCTATTAACTCATTATTCTATGCCTGGATTGCTGAACTGGTTTTCTGAATAGTCTTCTGACTTTCAATTGTTTTCATTACTATTTGTAATTCAGACAGCATCTAGACCAATCTCTAATAACAGATTAGTCTAGCAAGCTTCTTAAATGTATCAGTGGTCCATTGCTAAGATAGTCTTCGAATTGAACTGAATCAAACCTTTCACAAATATTTCAAATGCATTCTTAAAGCCATCATGGAATGTATCATATTTTTATTCTGAAATGTTCACCCTATTCTTGAAAAACTACAAATATGAAAAAAGTGTTTATAATCAAATTTAAATTCAGATTATCTATTTTTATTTTCTCATATTTAGGTTTTCTTTTTTCAATCAACAGACATGTTTTCCCTACTAGTTTACTTCACCAGATTTCATTATTCCTTTTAGACTGTGTTGCAAGCATTATTATCTACATGTCTTCTCATTCTAAATGCAAATCGACATACCTTACGTTTAAGATGAATTCTTTGTTTACACTTGTACTTCTGTATTCTAATTTTGCCACCTTAATTAATCTGAAATTACTGACTAAGGAGTTGATTTGAATCTTTTTCATGTCAGATAAGCAATTTGGTGAACATGAGTAGGTTAATAAATATTTAAAATGCAAACATAACCAATTTTAAAAATCAAAATTATATTTTTTATAAATGGATAGCAAAACTAAAAATTGTGTAACTAAGCAACACATGTTTAAGTAAAGATCATAATATTCTATGGACTTCATAGAGAAATTGCCATGAGCATTTTATGCACTTTAGTAGTTTCTTTTTTAAATGATGAGAAACTTCTTTTGGAAGTTAACTTTTAAGAAACTGCATTGAATATAGCTAAATGAGAATGTATTGTAACTAATCATAAATAGCATTACTTCATAAGACAACATACTGCTGATATAGTTTGGATATTTTTCCCCTCCAAATCTCATGTTGAAATTTGGTCCCCCTAGCCTGGGCAACAAAGTGAGACTCTGACTCTACAAAAAAAATATACAAAAAATTAGCCAGGCATGGTGGCACGAGCCTGTAGTCCCAGCTACTCTGGAGGCTGAGCTGGGAAGATCACTTGAGCCCCTGGAGGTCAAGGCTGCAGCGATCTCTGATCTCACCATTGCATTCCAGCCTGGGTGACAGAGGAAGACTCTGTCTCAAACAAACAAACAAAAAAAGAAATTAAAGATTTTCCTAAATGTAAAATTGATAATGCTTATTGTAGAAAGTTTGCAAAACAAAAGAATTTTTTTAATTAAAAGTAGGCTACAATCACAGCACTCACAGGTGATCACTGTTAACTTTCTGATATGTTTTCTTTCAGATATGTAGTTAGCTATTTAAGTTAATACATTTGGAATGTTGTAAAGAAAAAAAAAAAAAGAAAAAGAAATTTGGTCCTCAATCTTGGAGGTAGGTGGAGCCTAAAGGGAGGTATTTTGGCCATGGAGGGAGAGCCCTAATGAATGGCTTGGTGCCATCCTCATGATAATGAGTGAGTTCTTACTCTATTAGTTCACGATGGAACTGGTTGTTTAAAAAACCTGGCACCTCTTGCCTCTTTCTCCTCCCTCCTCTCTTGCCATGTGATAGCTGCTCCCCTTCCCCTTCTGCCATGAGTGGATGCTTCCTGAAGCCCTCACCAGAAGCAGACACTGGCACTGTGATTCTTGAAAAGCCTGCAGAACCCTGAGCCAAATAAACTTATTTTCTTTATAAATTACCCAACCTTGGATATGCCTTTATAGTAACGCAAACAAAGGAAGCTGCCCAGAAATGTCATTTCTGAAAAATAAAAATTGGCCTTATCAAGTATTTAAGAAATAATATGTCTTTTCAGCAATGAAATTCATTTAAGCTTCATGGTTTTGTAGTACCAAATGTGGGATAAGATAAATGCATTAAGATAAAGGCAAATACGTTTATCTTAATGATATTTAAACAGGGAAATAATTTCATAAACCTATAATTACTTGATAAATATATGGATTATTATCATTAAATATAATTTTGCAGGGAACCAAAATAATCTAAGTAAAAAAATAACCCTTATATCCTCTCGCCTGCATTCTAACAAGAGCTAAATTTTCAGTGGGATGGCATAGTTCAGGGATGGCATAGAAGTAACAGTGGAGATCAACTACATAGGAGAGAAGTAGACTAGGTAAGTTTCTTGTAGAGAGGAATAAGAATTGGAGGCAGCCAGACAGCATCAGGGAGCTCCAGGTTGAGAAACAGGTAGATATTTTATTTAAGTGAGTATTGCATAGAGAAGGAGGCCTGCTGAAAGACAGTGTTCCCTTAATGAAATGCCAGAAGGGCAAAAGAGATCCAGGCACCAGGATTATCTTTAAGAGTGACAGCATGACTGAACCCTGAAAAAGAAACTCAGTAGGAAGAAAGGATCTAGAACGGAGCATGAGGATCAATAGTTTCTTATTGCCAGCCGTGTGCTAAACATTGGCCTAAGTATTTTGAAGAAGTCATTTCAGTTAGTTAAAAATGCAAGGATTTATGTTTTTATAGTATTTAAAACTAAAAAATAATAATTAAAGCTCACATAGAAAAATGATAGTGTGAATATATTCTATCTTTTTCTCGTTTCCCCTCTGTTCACCGCCAGCAGGTGGGACCAAGCTGTCACCGCAGCAACCCAAAGCTCTCCAGGACTGAGGCTGTGGGCTCCTTGGATGTCTCTCAGCAGAGCCTCCTTCTTCCTTCCATTTCCCTTCAATTTTTCCTGCCTTGTAAATAAACAACGGAGCGGCGGTGGAGTGCATGCCACTTCCCAGTTGCAATTCCTCCTTTAACTTGTGCACCTTATTACTGGCCACCAGCCGAGCCTCTGCTGTCGGGGTAGCTGCCCATAACAGGAGCGAGACTGTCTCCACCACTAAGCACCCGGCTTCCTTGCTGATCATTTGCAATTTTATACCCTCTATCAGGCAAGACAAGCCTGCTGGATTCTGGAGCTTTTGAGGTATCTTAGTACTCCGGGGCAGTCTGCAAGCAACAAGCAAGGGGGCAGCAGAGCCCCACGTAGACTCCTGAGGCCATCGCTGGATCTCCCTGTCAGTTTCTTTTTCCCAGCCCATTTCCTTGGAATCCTGCTGCCCACTGCGATTGCTTCACCCCATAGACTGTGCAGCGGGAGTGCACAAAACTGAAACCCAGAAGCAGAGAAATTCTCATAAGGGAGTGTCCCAAACAGAACTGAGATGGGGCGGTTGGGATTCCAAAGAAAGAAGCGCTAAATGCCACAGTGATCAGTCCAAACAAAGCATTTATTAGGAGCACTTATGTGGAGAGTGGCTGCAGCAATGCTCGTGACAGACAGGGGGAAAAAAGGATGTTCTCCCTAGGTATGTCCACAGTAAGGGGGGTCACAGTATGGAGTTTACATGAGGGCTTAAGGAATTCGGCTCAGGGATGGGTCCAGTTTCTCTCTACTATGCCTAGATATCTTTGTTAGTGCTTGAAGATGTTCAAGACTGCTGTAAAAACCTGCAGCTGGCTGGGTCACAGAGTGGTTATGACACTGTGATTCTCCATCAGGACACAGAAAGAAAGTGGAAGGATCTGGGAGAACTTACATCTTCATAACTATTCGCCTCTTAAATTAAGGCATGAGATTTATTGCCAGAGACAGTAGAGGGTCTCTGTATCAAGGCATTATACACTCTATGGCAGACAATTTTTATTTTTTATTTTATTTATTTATTTATTTATTTTTTGAGATGTAGTCTCACTCTGTTGCTCAGACGGGAGTGCAATGACGCGATCTCAGCTCACTGCTGCCTCTCCCTCCCGGGTTCAAGTAATTCTCGTACTTCAGCCTCCTGGGGAGCTGGGATTATAAGTGGGTGCCACCACGCCTGGCTAATTTTTGTATTTTTAGTAGAGAAGGGATTGTGCCATGTTGGCCAGACTACTCTAAAACTCCTGACCACAAGTGATCTGCCCGCGTCAGCCTCCCAAATTACTGGGATTACAGACTTGAGCCACCATGCCCCGCCAATGGCAGACAATTCTTTTGAGTTCTATCTATAGCAGTGCTGCTCAATAAGACTTTCTACAGTTGTGTAAACTTTAATTTTAAGTATTTCTAATTTAGTCACATCTGGTTAGTGGTCACTGTATTGGAAGGCACAGCATCGTATACAGAAGGTTTTCCTGTCCACTGTTAAAGTTTAGACATGAGATTGATATCATGAAAAAGGTTAGTACGACATTAAGGAAGCAAAAGGAAAACTGACTAATTCTGAAACTAGAGACATATTGATGGAAGAAGAGAATAAATTTCCCTCACTAGATTTGGTCTAAAGAGCGATGTTTATTACATAAGTATGGGAAGCTTTGTATAGAAATCCTTTATACCCCAAATCTAATAAGTATACCTTTGATGTTATACCTCAGATCATATGTGGTAGAACTATAGCAAAATAATATTATTAGTAATATTTGGTCCCTGTGATTTCCCTCAGATATTTTAATATGGTCATTTGGAAAGCATGTATCTTGAAAGTCTCAGACAGAACTAGGCTTAACATGTGGGGTGGTGTAAATTTTTAGTGGAGGCTTGACGTGCTTCACCTAGGTGAAGATTTCTGATTTCTGATTAGGGACACTACTGATACTTTGGGCTGGACATTATTTATTTTATAGAACTGCCCCTGTGCATAAATGTTATTTAACACCATATTTTTCGGGACTAAATTCATATGTATGAATGTATATATATGAATATACCAACATTCTGTTCAATCCAGAAAAAAACTAGGTAAGAAATTACCAACTTTGGCATCAAGTGCCAGCACATTGCCCAGCAACAAAGATGTACCAGAGGACACAGTCAGCTACCACCACAAGTTAATTTAGCCTACATACATTTAGACCTTGTACTCTCATATACCAAGACACAATATTTTAGAAAGATGGAGCTAGTAGATGGAAATAATAACAAAGATTTTTTTCCCTTGACAACACAGAGCATTTTCTCAATTTAAACATAAAGAACCAAAACCTCATATTTCTACCACCCAGCATGTAAGAGCTCATGAATAAGATAAAATTAGTTATTTTATTGTCTATATAATCTAGATCAGATGCCAGCAAACTATAGCTTGAGTGTCATATCTGGCCCACTGCCTATTTGTGTAAATAAAGTTTTATTGAAACATAACCCAACTCATTTTTTCATATATTATGTATAGCTGCATTTGTGCTATAAAAGCAGAGTTAAGCAATTAAAAAAGGGACTGTAGAGCCCACAAAAATCTAAAATATTTATCATCTGGCCTTTTGCAGAAAAATTAAATTATACTGCATAACAACTAGCCCACAAATATCAGTAGCTTAATGCAATACAACTCTACATCTTGCTAATGCTTCATGTCTATTACAGATTGATGGGATTTATGTTCCAAACCACTGATCAAAAATCTAAGCTGATGGAGCTCAAGCCTCACTGTATGTAACCCATGATCATCTTGAATGACACAATAGAAAAAGAAAGAGCTGGAGGGTTGCATGATGAGTCTTCAATATTTCTGGTTAGAAATGACATAATGCATTTTCATTCACAATCCATTCCCCAGAACTAAACCCAGAATCTGCCTAACTATAAAGGGAATAGGAAATGTTGAAGAGCTTATGAATATTCAGTGAATAGTAAATGGCTCTGTAAAAGTTATAAAGAAAAAAAATTGAAGCTATATTTTTCTACTCCTCCATTTGATATGGAATAAATTTCAATCCTGACTGCATGTCATATTCTCTCTGAGATATTTTTCAACTTTATTGTATTAGATTTTTATATCTTTTTTAATTAGAAGGTTATTTATGTATTATATATTTGATATAAATCATATATACCTTATATAAGATAGGCTACATATTTATTTATGAACTAGATATGTAGATATATAATAGATATTTGTATATATGTATGTATGTGAATGTATAAAAAATTTTTTTTGAGACAGGGTCTTATTTTTTCACCTCAGCTGGAGTGGAGTAGCAATCATGGCTCACTGAAGGCAAGAACTTCTAGGCTCAAACTATCCTCCGGCCTCAGCCTGCTGAGTAGCTGGAACTATAGGTATGTGCCAGCATACCCAGCAAATTTTTATTTTATTTTATTTTACCTTTTGTAGAAACAGGGATGCAGATATACTACTTTCTTGACTTTTGTGTTCTTAAAACACTTTTTACTTTGTTAGTTATTTCTATGAATAACATCTTCTGAGTCAGAGATGGCTATTCTAGGTTTCCAGGATTATTTCAATATTGCCTGTCTTTTCATGCAAATTTCAATTAAAAAAAAAAGTCAGATCTCAAACTCGCATTCTTATCCGGATGCCCCAATGTCTTTGTGCAGACCTACCTTTGCTGGAATCATTTATTAACATTTGGTAAAACAGCTGGGCCTTTGTTTTGAAACCATCTTCTTCCTTGTCTAGAGCTTCCCAAGCTCTTTTGATTTTCCTCTTCTCTCTCCATTCCTTCATAGACATTATCTTATTATGTCTTAAGGTAATTGGTCACTTCCTTTCCAACTACTGTGAACCCTGAATATCTGAGAGAGGTCTCAGTTAAGTTAGAAAGTTTATTTTGCCAAGGTTGAGGATGTGTGCCCATGACACAGCCTCAGGAGGTCCTCATGAAATGTGCCTACAGTGATCAGAGCACAGCTTGGTTTTACACATTTTAGGGAGACAAGAGACATCAATCAACATGTATAACATGGACATTGGTTCGGTCCAGAAAGGCGGGACAACTTGAAGCAAAGATGGGACAACTTGAAGTAGAGAGGAGGCTTTCAGGTCATAGATAAGATAAGATTTGTCAGATAAGAGACAAATGGTTGCATTCTTTTGAGTTTCTGATTAGACTCTTCGAAGAAGGCAACCAGATATGCATGTATCTTAGTGACAAGAGGGGTGACTTTGAATAGAATGGGAGGCAGATTTGTCCTGAACAATTCCCAGCTTGACTTTTCCCTTTAACTTAGTGATTTTGGGGCCCCAAGATTTATTTTCCTATCACAGTTTCCCCCTTTACTTTTTAAAAATTTTTTGGAGAAAGCATTTTAGAAGAAAATGAGTCTCCTGTCTCAGGTTTCATCTGATCTCTAATGGCTAGGACAGTTAATTCATAGATAAGTGGGTCCTGATTTATTAGGAAAGGTCATTTTTAGCAGGTTATGAAATCGCATGTCCTATGAAGAGAAAATAGGAGGAAGAAGGGAGGAAAACAACAACAACCAAAAGAACATTCCTGGAAAATCAATATAGGCCACATTACTCTGAAGTCCATAAATCATTAGGCTTCAGCTATGAAAGTGGCTTGTATATGTAAATAGGTTGCTGTTACTTTCTTCTGAAATTTAACTTGTCTAGATTCAGTTCACAGGGCTTTACAAAAGCACAGCTTAGCTTTCAGTGACTCCAAATTAGCAAAAATGTGAGAAAAAAGAAGAAAAATAATAAAAACATTATTTTGAAGATTTGTAGCCAAGAAAAATTAGAATTCGGGCCAAACTGTAGAAAATAATAAAAAATGAAAAACATTAGGCAAGACAAGACTCTAACAACAAGTGTACTATAGGTATTTGGAACATAATTTTTCTGTCTCCAGTTTCACATTTTACCTAAAGACAAATCATGCTAGGACTGACCTGCTTTATTATACTTGGCTTCATTATTTATATACATGTATCAAGAATAATTATTTATTTACATAGGCTTTTAAATTGGCTTTGATGGAACTTGGTTTTATAGAAGGAATCTCAGGTAAGGCTTTCTTAAAGTCAAGCCTAATCATAGATTTATACCATTAAATACCTATGAGTTGGATGAGACGTGGGGCTCCTGGGCCTGTCAGAAAGTGACATTTTTACTTACCACAGGTCAGGAACCCTTTACCAGGACTGTATAGACAAGGGATGAGTCCAGCTTTCCAAAGAGGCTTTTATTGGCACAAGTCAAGTTTGATACCATAAAGGAAAGCACACCATTCCAGTCAAAGCTTTGGTAAGATAACCAGTTTTTCAAATTGTGTACTGTGGCAAATAAAAACAAATTGTATATTGTGGCAAATAACTGTATTGTCATAAATTAAGAATAGTCACCAATAGTTTCCAAATTCTGGACAAATTAGGTAGACAGAAACGAATATGTTCTACATTTTGTTCACAGGAGTATACTAAGTTTTTAAAAGCTGTTAATAGCTCCAAAGAAAAGTTTCCTCGACTTTGAAAAAACAAAACAAGGGATCAGCAACATTGTAAGCAAAATGTCATAAAGATTTCTTCAGTCGTCTATTAGTTCAGTCATATAGCTAATTCCTGTTCTGCTTGATACTCATGAAAATTTGAGCTCTCCATGAGTCCTGAAAGTTGTTCTCCTATTCTGATGTCACAGCCTCCAAAGTTATCAGAAACTTGTATTTAAGGGCACCTGTTAGAGTTTTATAGCTGATTATAAACCCTTTAAAGAGGACCAAAATAAGACAGTGATTGTCAGTGGGTGACAAAAAGTTTTAGGGCAGCTGTAGTCAAAGACACAATTGGCAAATAAATTTGTTACTTCTGTGGCAAACAATAATTTAATATAAGAATTGTAATTATTACTGACAGTATACACTAAGTCATATCAGAATTACAGGAGTTTCCCATAATTTTAAAACACATACCCAATAACTTATTTATATAAACAGCCCAAAGACAACCAAACATCACATTATATTTGGCAATGTTTCTTATATAATTTTTATATCAAATAAGCCAAATTATGTCATTTTTTAACTTTAGGGAACCTAGTATCTAAAAGGATTAATTAGGAAAGAAAAAGACATAATTTATAATTTCATTTGGAAAGTTTGTCAAATATCAAAAGTTAAAAACACCTGATATCACAGGTCATTATAAAACAAGTCATTCATTTGACCAAAGTGATAACTCAAGAATTAATTAAAAAGGTAAAATCTTTCATTCTTTGAGAGAGGAGACTTAATTTTCCAAAAAATAAGCACTAATAAAACAGCATGAAATTAATTTTATTTTTCAAAATTTTATAATCTATAAAATACTAATTTTGACCATAAGATATAACTTCCATAAGCCTTTTATAACCTTTAATACCTTTATTTTTTATCAATTTTTTTTTTAGACCAAGCCTCACTCTGTTGCCCAGGCTGGAATGCAGTGGTGTGATCTCAGCTCACTGCAACTTCCACCCTCCAGGTTTTAGCGATTCTCCTGCCTCAGCCTCCCGAGTAGCTGGGACTACAGGTGCCTGCCACCATGCCTGGCTAATTTCTGTATTTTTAGTAGAAACAGTTTTTCACCATGTTTGCCAGGCTGGTCTTGAACTCCCAACCTCAGGTAATCTGCTAGTCTCTGCCTCCCAAAGTACTGGAATTACAGGCATGAGCCACTGTGCCTGGCCCTTTAATACCTTTATTAAGGAGTTGGTTAATGTTTCAAAAAAAATCTTGTTAATCTGACAGTGGGGTCCATATGCTGGCCTTGCATGAGTGTCCTGTTGACTTTAATGATGAATTTATAGAGAAACTGAACTTGTTTTATCTTTTAAAATTGGCCCTTACAGTCTCACACGCCCACCTCTTCCATGATAGTCCCTGGGCCTTGAGTAGTTGCATAGCTTTAATTCCTGGCCCTGTGTCTTAGGAATGCAGTTTATTTTTATTGGGGTCTCCTACCGGGTCTGAAGATGGGGCTTTAATTGCTATCAGTGTTTAAGATTTATTAGGACTTGGCACCCTTTTTCTACCCAGGAGTTAAAGCCCTGTAACTCAAAGTCACAGAGACTTTAAAAGCACGTACAGAAAGATACATGAATGTAATAACCTTAATATTTTTTAAAAATTTTAATCTCAGTTTTTTTCCTAAGCAAACTAAAACTTAATAATAATGACATGGGAATTGTTTCAATAAACCATAAAATCTGTTAGACCAGTTACCAAAGCCAAAAGAAAAGACCTTCTTCATTGCACAATATATTAGGTTGGAAGAAAACATTTCCTTTAGACCTTTAAGAAAACATTGTTAGCATTAAGCCACAACAAACAGAACTCGAGGAAAAAACTTATATGAGCTAACAAGTTGAAGGAGAGCATTACTATTTTGAGCTGTTTAAAAGGGGAGAGAAAACCAAAAACAGTGAGATGCAATAAAAGTTGAACTTTGGGTTAAAAAAGTTGAAAATATAAATTATTAAAAGTAAATCAATCCCTTTAAAAAGTTGTTGTTCTAACCAATTATTTAGTGTATATACATATATATTTTTTACATCAAGCCCAATCTTTAGAAAGAACATTATAATTTTCCTTTAATAATAGACAACTTGATCATATAAAAGGGTTTTTTTTTTTTTTTGTCTAAATCCTCTTACTGTGACTTACATTCATGACATGCTTCAACTTTCTGGTTTGTCCTGAACATCCCTCTTTCTTAAATAACCAGTCATTTTATTCTAGGACTAAATTTACCACACAAGCTTCTTCTTTTATATAAAATTATTTGTCTTTAAACTTTCTTAACAAAAAATTAGCCTATCTTTATTATTATAATTTTCTTTACATATCTCTTATTTCCTGATTCCTTTTACCTTGTTTAATACATAACCTTTAAATATGTTTTGAATTAGACCAAAATTGTTCACCTTTTTAAAAAGGACACTCTTATTTTTAGAATGAATGTCTTTCTACAAATAGACTTTTATTAGAAAATACCCAAATAATGAAATATCTTTTGTGCAATTTAATATATCTTATGATTCTAAATTATGATGGGTTTGACTTTATCTCATTATATTTACCCAATTATTTTATTTTAATCATTTACCTAGATTATTTACGAAAATTGCAGTAGTCATCATTTAAAGTTATGGAAACACCATTGCAAAATTATAACTGAGACAGTTAAAAATATCTGGCCTAACTGACTCCATGTTGCTTTTAACCTCCAAGATGTTCTTGTTCTTCCCTAGGTGTAGGCAGAACTAACTTTGGGGGGAACTTAGTTTATAGTTTAGCTTTGAAAAAAATATGATAACCTTCCTTTTCCAAAACAAACCTTACTGCTTGTAGACTAGACTGCCTAAAGGGACAAGATTAAAAGTTATGGTAATTTTACAAAATTCAAGAGGTAGCTATTCTCAGTAAACCAATATCAGTGTCTTATTTATTAAAAAATTACAGAAGCAAAGATTATTCATTTGGGGCTTGGTTTATAGTTTTGTAACCCTTATGCCGAATTTTAACACCTTATAGCATTTTATAGGGATAAGTACGAAATTGCCCAATTGATAAATGCAAACAAAAATGTATTCTTGCAATTCTTAAGACATTTTTAATATTATTGTACTTTACCAATAATTTTAAAGCTAGCTCACTTGTTAAATATTTTACTTGTTATGTAAACTTGAAAAAGCATTTGACTAGTCTTTTCTTTTTTCCTGATAAACTATTTGATTCTAGCACTTTTGTTTTCTTAAGCCAATTAATTAGAGCTCTTTTATATATTTTAAGTAGTGAAACATTGTGTACACAACACATAAATAAATAGACATATTAGGCATGCAGATAGAAGTAAATCTTAAAGATTTGCTTTCCATTTTAAACTTTCAGAATTCATGATAGCCTGTTTAAATAGGTAACCTGTATCAATTCTTGATAACCCTAGGCAGTTGTCAGCTAAATAGTCTTAAGTTTGCATATTAAAATAAATAACTCAGGTGAAAGTAAGATAGCAAAATTTACATCACAAATTATAGAGAGAAAACTTTGGTATGCTAGAGGGAAATTAAAATGGATTTAATTGCCAATTAAACATGAAATTATAAAGTCTTTCTAAATATCAACACATACACACACACACACACACACACATGCACACAGATCCTACAGCTTTTACTTCAGAACTTTAGCCATGAGATAAATATAAATTTGCTGACAGAAAACCTGTTGGATCCAAAATGTGGTTTTTAACTTAATAGAAAAATAACGCCAGATTTAAAGCAGGCAGAAAAGAAAATAAAGAAAAAAAGAGAACTTACGAACTGTAGAGTTTGCAGGTTGACCTTAGGCCTCTTTTTCCATAATGTAAATGTGCACCAAGACCATATTACTTCCATTTTACATAAACTCTGGAAGTAGAGGTGTCACAAAACCTACAGAGTGCTTGAAAGGGGGTCATTCTCCATGTTTTCTCCTTCTTCTTAGATTGTTTCCCACATTTTTATTTCTTAAAGGGAGGAACTGAGCATGGCCTAGGGTTTTTGTGTGGTGGATCAGTGTTTGCTGCTTGTAGGCAGGACTCCACAGTGTGTTATCACTGAGTTGTTTCTACCCTCTTATGTGTCTCAGTTTCTCTCTCCAGAGGTCTGTGCTCTGAGAGGGTTGAAAACACCAGGTGATCATCCCTTGTATATGTTTCCTGAAGGAGCCTTTTTTAAAAAAATTAATTTTTGTTGGGGATTTCCCTGAGGGGCCACTGCACATCATGGGGGGTCAACCCTCCCAAGACACTCCCATGAGGCCCCTTGTCACCCAGGGGTGTCTATTTTCTGGGAGGAGCAAAATGCCCTTTCTCTTTGGAGCTGAGAAAACTCAGTCTCTCATTTACCTAGGAAAACAACAGTTCAGTTCCTCATGCAAATGCACACAGACAAGCCAAGTCAAGATTAATTTTACAAGAAAAAGCAAATAGGGAAGACCCTTTAGAATGCATCTCATAACTAGAATTAGGATCCTTAAACAACGACTTCCTAGGAGGGGGAAAAACAGCCAAGACCACTTTCTGTAAACTGTGCTCAGCCACCCACTACTTTATAGCTCTCATCTGCCATTACACACACCAAGGTCAAATCCTCTCACAGTACAAGGTCATCTGTGAACACCCCCAAAACCAAAGAAGTCAGGTAATGCAATACAGGAAAATAGTTCTTTAGACCTAAAAAGAATCTGCCCAGGACACTTGAAACTCCACAAAGAAAACAGAACACCCCAAAAGGGGTGAGTGGTGCCTTTGTTTTTAATTCTTTAAACGTGTTGAAGTCATCAGAAACCTTCTCTAGACTTTTGATACTACAGATGGCAAAAGAGGGAAGGAGGTATAAGGTGGAAGAAAAGTAAACAAACGAACATATGTATTTTTTTTTTTTTTTTTTGCTAAGATGAGAGACAAACCCAGAAGCCAACCACATGGTTTTGGGGTTTTGTTTTGTCTTTGTTTTTTTTTTTCCCTCTTTTGCAGCTGCAAGAAATTATAACCAAAATGGAGAAGCTTTGTTACCCATACTTTAGAATTGTCACTCAGATTTGACAAAGTCAGGTAGAGTTGGTTAAATCTGATGGGAGAAAGACCAGAACAAACAACAACAAAAAAACCCAACAATATGATTACTGAGCACTCTAATGGTAAGGAGAAATTTAGACCAGCTGGTTGTTAAAAAGTTACCCAAGACAAAACCCAATTCAGCTACTTACCTAGTGATGGGTCTCAGGCTGAAAACCGCTTCTTACCATCCTAAAAGCAGAAAAAAGAACTCGAAGTCATCTTCCCTGCTGAGAGTGAGCTCAAACTCCATAAAGGAGTTACCTGCCTTTCATTGTCATGGAAACAGGAAATCTTGCATTTCTTATTGGAAGCAAACAAAACTCCACCCCCACTCAAAAAAAGGCAAAATAAACTTTAAATCTCGACCAAATTTTGGGAGATCAGGGATTCTCTGGAGGGGGTGCTCCCAGGCTTTAGCAAATTATCCTATTGGTTTGAGCCATAAAGTTAGCTTATGCTGGTACCAAGCACTGATAGGAGATTCATCAAAGGTCAGGGGAACCTCCACTCAGAATCCCTTCGTGGTTACCAAAATGTGAACCCAAAAATCTGAGAGAGGTCTCAGTTAACTTAGAAAGTTTATTTTGCCAAGGTTGAGGATGAGTACCCATGACACAGCCTCAGGAGGTCCTGACAACATGTGCCCAAGGTGGTCAGAGCACAGGTTGGTTTTATGCATTTTAGGGAGACATGAGACATCAATCAACATATGTAAGATGAACATTGGTTTAATCTGGAAAAGTGGGACAACTTGAAGTGGGGAAGGGGCTTCCAAGTCACAGATAATTAAGAGACAAATGGTTGTATTTCTTTGAGTTTCTGATTAGCCTCTGCAAAGGAGGCAATCAGATATGCATTTATCTCAGTGAGCAGAAGGGTGACTTGGAATACAATGGAAAGCAGGTTTGCCCTGAGCAGCTCCCAGCTTGGCTTTTTCCTTTAGCTTAGTGATTTGGGAGCCCCAAGATTCAATGTGATTATTATCCATTCAATGTACCAAAACTCTAATTTGCAATCTACCTTTGCATATATTTCTATCAAAGCCCTCATGCTCCATTTCATGACAAAATTTGTTGATACTATTTTTTAAATATCTCTGAAATATACATTCTCTCCTTTATCCTCACTGAATCATGTTTTAGTTTAGATAATCAGTATTTTCTTCCTCTGTTACCACAACTGCTTCCATAGTCTGATAATGCTACAAACCATTTTTAAAATCCTACTTGTCAGAATTGTGTTTCTAAAACTGTTTTCAAAGCTTCAAAGTCATTCTGGAGTTTACTGACTTAAAGAGAAAATGAAGCACATTGACATGACCAATGTAACTCCCTTTTTATTGCCTGCTCCTCTGCTCCTTACATGAATGGTTATGCTCTCATGCTCTATGATGTTCTCTCTGGCCTAAATATGCTCATAATCTGTTCTACCTACCTAATGCCTATTTGTCACACAAGACTGATCTTGGATGACACTTCTTTTGTTAAATATTTCTGATTAATTTCCATAAGAGTCATTATATATATCTATTAAAGCATGCATTATACTACATTTCAAGTAGTATTTTGTAAATGTTTTCTATAACAAAAGTATCAATTCTTTAGGGTATTAATTTTGTTGGGTCCCTAATGTCAGGCATAGTGTCTGACAGAGATATTCTACAATTTATTTAAATAAAAAAAATAATAATTGAGTTTTTATAAGGAATGAGTGACAACATAAGTTTTCCATAAAGTAATTTTTGATAGACATATGATGAATATAGGAATTAAGGAAAAATCAGAAAATGAAAATATTTGTTGAAACTAAATCTCTTCTAAGTTGCAATTCTACACATAGCTCCTCTGCATGAGTAACTTAAATACATAAGTATGATTTGTTTTGTATCTAAGATGTAGTTTTTCTAATTTGCATATTATTATTATATTGTTCATATGTTTTAATAGTTTGTGATACAAATCTAATATTTAGTAGCCACAATGCTAATCAAATATAATAATGTCAGTAATTTAAAATTGGTGGTTAAATATTACTACTTAATAGATTTTCTTACCTGCAGTTTCCTACAAATATGCTGATAATTTGCAGTGCTTGGAAAGATCTCTACAGATCTTTAACAGGGAGCCAGATGGCCTTTTACCATGACCTTTGCCCAGTACTATTAGCATCCAAGGGAGCTGAGAAGCTCTGGCTCATTATCCACAACCAGATGTTTTCTTCTTCTTTATCACTGTTGCTAAGTGGCAGTTAATGTCTGGCACATTGGGTATTTGCTTGAACCTATGAACCATAAAATTCTGCTCTTAAAATACAAATACCACCCACTGGCAGAAACTTCTCCCTTTGCATTTTAATCCAATCATTCTCTTTCTTAGAAAGCCTGCTATAGTCTTGAAGACACTTTAATAATTTTCTATCTTTCTCAGCTGACAGTGAATTTGCCTTTGCAAAAATTATAACTGAGACTATTATTACAGTGAGAGAGATCTGACATAACCAACTCCATCTTGCTTCTAACCTCCAAGCTGTCCTTTTTTATTCCTGGGCATAGGCCTTACTAACTTCGGGAGACAGTTTATAGTTTAACCTTGAAACACAGACAATAACAGCCCTTTCCCCAAACAAACCCCCTTCTTGCCTGGGGACTAGACTGCCTTTGCAGGACTAACAAATTAGCCACAGGATTAGAAATCATGGGTTAGGAGTCATGCAGCTGGAGGCTGCAAGAGTCTGACCCTCCCCAAATAGCTCCTAGGGATAATATCACTATTGTAAAATCTATGGATCAGCTGACACCACCCAAATCAATAAATTGTTTCATCTGGTCTTATGGGCCCCGCTACCCAAGAACTGACTCAGCAAAAGGGGACAGCTTCGACTCCCTATGATTTCATCTCCTACCTGACCAATCAGAACTTTCAATTCACTGATCCCCCACCCATCAGATTATCCTTAAAACTCCAATTCCTGAATTCTCTGGGAGAATAATTTAAGTAATAATAAAACTCCAGTCTCCTGCACAGCCACCTCTGTGTGAATTACTCTTTCTTTATTGCAGTTACACTGTCTTGATAAATTAGCTCTGTCTGGGCAGTGGACAAGGTGAACCTATTGGGCAGTTACATCAGTAAGTAAGGACAGTCTCGCCTAAGAAAGAATAACATTATACATTTGAATAATCAGAAATTACTTCTGAATATTTATTGGTTGTTTCATATAAATTATCACTTATCATGATTTAGTAACCCTATAAACACTAAACAAACTTCTAATAACTCTATCAGTTCCCAAAGAGCCTGATACTAAGAAAAGGAGTGAGGACTATTTCAGTAACTAGAATGCTCTATGTCTGATGGGTTAAACAATCAGTTTTCTCTGAGTTTAGCTAATGAAAGTTTGTCTTTCAGAGTCTGTTCTACTCTAGGTGAACTAATATAACTGAAATTATAGATAGACTTAAATTATAGGTAACAAAATACCCTAATCTAATTAGGATGTTGAAAGTGGTGTGAATTTATCTTACTTTGTGCCAACTCATTGTGGAAGATTAAAATATGTCACCCCAAAGTGTGTTTCTTTGGTATATTTTGAGATGGCTATCGGGAGGGGTTGTGGACACAGGAATAGCTCTGAGAAGCTGTCCTTTTGTGAGAGAGATTTGCATCCATAAAGGAATGCATTTACATTAGTAAATAGCCAATGTAAACAGGTTTTCTCTAAGGCCCCCTTATTCGCATTATCTGGATTTAGAAAAGATTGTATTAACACCCCTGTTCAGAGATTGCCACAGGATGTCACATATTCTTCTGAGGGCTGTTACCTGAGAGTCTTATTATCTGCTTAATAAGAAGACAATGTTTATTTGTAGTAAATTTCCTCTCCTTACCCTCCAATGGTTTGTCACCACCATCTTCCATGAACTCCTAGCTCCTATACTTTTCTGTATGGTACAGACATTTCTGTCACCTGTCCCATTTACAAGTCCCATATTTTATGTGGCTTCCATACATATGTGCACATACTACACTTCTATGCCTTTTCTCTTGTTAATCTGTCTATTGTCAGTTTGTTTTATAGACTCAAATTATTGAGCCTTCAAAGCGAGAGAAGAAAATTTCCTCTTCCTGTACACCACAACTGCTTCCTAGATGAGTTTCTAGTATTTAGTCTGATAATGCTACAAACCATTTTTAAAATCCTACTTGTCAGAATTGTGTTTCTAAAACTGTTTTCAAAGCTTCAAAGTCATTCTGGAGTTTATTAATGACTTAAAGAGAAAATGAAGCACAATGACATGACCAATAAGGATATAACTCCCTTTTTATTGCCTGCTCCTCCTCTCCTTACATGAATGGTTACGCTCTCATGCCCTGTGCTGTTCTCTCTGGCCTAAATATGCTCATAATCTGTTCTACCTACCTAATGCCTATTTGTCACACAAGACTAATCTTGGGTGACATTTATTTTGTTAAATATTTTCGACTAGTTTCCATGAGAGTCATTATATATATCTATTAAAGCATGCATTATACTACATTTCAAATAGTATTTTGTAAATGGTTTCTACAATAAAACTATCAATTCTTTAGGGTGTTAGTTTTTTGATGACTTGTGACTTCGTCCCTGCTTCTCCCCAGCTCCTCGGCAAGTTTAACGTTCTCTTCTTGCAATGCTGAAAGCTGCTGGGACTTCTGAACTGCTGCCTGCTTTAGGGTTTCTCTGCAAGGTATAAAATATATTCTGTTGTTTTTGTGAGTTATCCAGGGTTTTCTTTTAATTGTGAAGTCCTTTCACAGTATCTACTCATCCAGGGTCCCCAACTCTGGGCCATGGACCAGTCCTGTTAGGAACGGTGTTGCACAGCAGGAGGTGAGTGGGGGGCAAATGAGCAAAGCTTCATCTGTATTTACAGCCACTTCTCATTGCTCACATTACCACCTGAGCTCTGCCTCCTGTCAGATCAGCAGGTGGCATTAGATTCTCATGGGAGCGCAAATCCTGTTGTGAACTGCACATGCGAGGGATCCAGGTTGCACGCTCCTTCTCAGAATCTAATGCCTGATGATCTATCACTGTCTCCGTAAACTCCCAGATGGGACTGTCTGATGGCAGAAAAACAAGCTAAGGGCTCCCACTGATTCTACATTCTGGTGAGTTGTATAATTATTTCATTATACATTACTATGTAATAATAATAGGAATAAAGTGCACAATAATGTAATGTGCTTGAATCATCCCATAACCACCTTCCCTACAGTCCATGGAAAAACTGTCTTCAACAAAACCAGTCCCTGGTGCCAAAAAGGTTGGATACTGCAGCAGTCATCTATAATGCCAGAAGTAGGAAGAAGCCTGAATGTCTCTTACATTAAAAACTTCACCAAAGATTTCCGTAATTTTAATTAATTGGTGAGATCTGCCACAAAGTTAGTTCTTCTTCATAAAAGTATTGGCCAGTTGGAGTATTTAATGGACCAATGATCTGTCAAATTTCATTTATAGATCCAATTAAGTATTTATTATGTGGCAGACATTATATGACAAATAAGCATTCAAGGTCCAAAGCCTTATATGGAAAATTAAGCAAATGAGTTTTGGAGAAAAGTATTTCTTCCTGATTTTATCCTTCTTCTCACTAAAGCGTGGGGCTACCGTCTTCAAAAACAAAAGTTATTTTAATTGCAGTTGATTATCTTTTAAAAATATTACAACTGGCTGCATAAGATTGTATGATTAATTTTCCCTTTGGAATTATTTGTGCTAAGAATTCTAAATTTAATTTTTTACATAACTATATAGGTAGATAAAAGGCAAGTCCACAGATAGGGGTGTCAATATCTCTTATCAAGTGCATTTAATAAAAGTGCCCTTTCCTCTGAAAAGATACAGCTATAAACTGATGCTAAGGGCTTGATGAGCAAGTTTAGTTGAGGCTGGGTTTTAAACTCTATTTAATTCCTAGATTGGAAGACTTTGTGCAAAATACACTCATACAACCACATGCAGAGAAACTGCCCTTAATGTGATTGTCTCATAATTTAACCCTACTAGGAATGCTGTTTTAATAAAGCTTATCTTTGTTTTGTTTTGTTTTGTTTTTAAAGAATGGGACTCTTCTTTAGATAAAAAATAATGTCAATGTAAAAATTGCTTTCATTTTAACTCTGACTGTAGTAAAAATGTTGGTTCTCATACGGTAAAATTATGATCTTTGCTAAACAAAGTTAAGTATGTGTATTAAGCCAGGTCTTCTGGAATCACAGCCAGAGGCAAGATTTAAAGTGCTAATAATTTGTTTAGGAGGTGGAAGTCTTGAATGGTAACGTTGAGGATTAAAAAGAAGAAAATATATTCAGCAATATGGTACTATATCTTGCCTACCTTGCCTGCCTGGTCACTACGACAATGAGCTACCAAAAGGCATAGGATGCTATTTCTCAGATGTGTTTGCTCAGTATGTTGGCTGATCTGGAAAGTTTGGAAGGAGAAACTGCCTCTCACAGTATTCCATTTAGAAAAAAGAGGAGGGTAGCATATTAGCCCCTGTCCTCCATGATTTCTCTTTTGCATTAGTCAAAGTTGTAACATTGGAAGCTAGCTTTCTAGATGTTACCATCTTGCCCTTTAGAGGCTGGTCAAAAAGCCAAAGTGCATATCCTGCAGTAGAACATTTTATTGAAATCTAGATTTGGATGAGTAATTTTTTAATTTTTATGTAAGCACACTAGGAAAGAAAGAAAAAGGAAGTGGGTGGTAAAGGGAATCTGAGAATGTACATGGGGCTAGAAAACAATATGGAAAAATAAAGTCTTCCGAAGCAGCCGTAGAAGCAAAAGTTATTCTCTGAACTTCTCTTGCTCTCCTGTATCTCAGCCCTATTTTCCCCCAATGCCAGCCATAGAAATTAGGATATCTCCTCTTCAAGGCAGGTCATAGAAACCAGAGCCAATTTTCTTTAAAGCCAGTCACAAAACTTAAAAATAGTACTACCATTGTCCCTATACTTTATCTGTGTCAAAAACTGGCCATAAAGAAATTATCTGATCTATCTTGCTTGACTATATGTTAAAAGATCCTCATTCCAGAGAGGGCCATGCCCCATACCAGAAAGGAAGTAAGGCATGCACAGAGAGGCAAAGAAGAGTCTAGACAGAAGGGCCTTGCTGGGTTTCCCAACTCAGTCTACTACCATTAAATCACACCATTTTGTCCAATCACATTTCTGTATGGCTGTCCACATTTTGTTGAACCTAAGCATGAAAATGGACAATTTCCCCTCTATCTTTGGGTCTTCATGGTGAAGGTTCCTATGTATAGAAGTTAAATAAATTTGTACGCCTTTTCTCCTATTAATCAATCTGCCTCATGTCAGTGATGTTCAAACCTCCAGGAGACAAGGGCCTTGACTCCTACATACAAATGTGTGTGTCCAATAAACTTTCTTCCCAGTGTTTCCATAGTACTTAATTCTAATGCCTAAAAGCTACAATGGGTATCAGTTTTTAATATGCCTCTATCTCACACTAGACTTCAGGCTCCTTGAAAACCTATACTGTTTCTATTACTGGCCTCATCCATGTTTAGCATGTTGCATAATATAATAGGTAGAGAATAAACAATTATTGAATGAATGGTTGCTAAATGAGGTAGAATCCAAAGAGAGAGAGTAATTCTCACAATAGGATGAAGTTTAAGTAGTGAAAGAATGTAGGGATTTCATCCTAAAACATGGCTCCCTGGTATAGTGAGTATTTAGAATTAAAGGACTTAGAGGTCAACAGATACTGGAAGAGACTTTTTCCCTATCTAAATGAAGACCAGGTCAGATGGACCCCCTAAAGAGAAAATTTTTTTTTCTTACCCTACCCATTATCCCATTATCTATTATAGACAAGAAGACCAAGAAGGTAGCATATAACCACACCTGAAGAGACCCTTTTATAAGATAGAGTTTATTTCTCAGGCCCTTTCAGATTCCAGAAAGAACTATTTACAAGTTAATCTCTGTTCCCCATCTATTCATTCTCCCTAGAAATTGTTTATTGCACTTCAACAGAATTCCTTTTCTTTTCCCTCTCATAACCTGTTTTGCCAGGATCCAAGCTTCTCTTCTTTCTGTAAACTCAAGACAATATACAAGCTTCTGAACCACATTGGGGGAGCAGGGAGTATGGATAATTACTCTGTGGTTCTTCCCCATGTGCATGTTAATAAATTTCTGTGCCTTTTCTCTTATCAATCTGCCTTTCTGAGTTGATTTCTCAGCAAACATTCAGGGGACAAAAAGAAAGTTTTTCCCTTGGCCCCTATGGTAGCAACAGAATCTAGCCAATGTTTTTAAAAATCAAAAAAGAGTGAATGTTAATTGCTCATGCCTTAGACCAGAGATTTACTGCTGGTTTGTCTCTAAAGGATTTTCCACCCTTCAAAACATTTTCTCTTTTCCATTTTATTCAGGAAGCCAATGGAAATAAGAAAATAAAATTATTGAGGGCCTATTTATCACTAGTTGTGAAAATTGGGTAGGGTACTGCAGTGAGTGTGAAAGCAAGGAAAAGATTCAGATTCTATTCAGGGTCTTAGTGAGTTGAGCTAGTCTTACTGTCCTTTAATTAGAACCATATAAATCACCTATTTATGAAAAACCAACCAACTAATAGACATTCCACACCTACTCATGAAAACCTAGTAGATTCATGGGTGAACAACATAAAACAACAATGCAGTATTTCTGTGTTTTTAAAATACATCTCCCATTGTTAGCAATGGTAAATTTGTATGGGTCTGCAACAACCTCAATTCTTGCATCCTTAGAAGAAATAATTTGACTGAGGGGGCATAAGGCAAAGTGAGAGACTGAAGCAAATTTTAGAGCAGAAGTGAAAGTTTATTAAAGAGTTTTAGAGGAGGAACAAAAGGAAGTAAAGAACATTTGAAAGAGGGCCAAGTGGGTGACTTGAGAGATTCAAGTGTACTATTTGACTTTGACTTGGGGCTTTATACATTGGCATGCTTCCAGGTTTTGCATCTCTTCTCTCCTGACTTTTCCCTTGGGGTGGGCTGTTCCCATGTGCAGTGCCCTGCCAGCACTTGGGAGGGGCCGCACACTCAGTGTGTTTACAGAAGTTGTATGCATGCTCATTTGAGGTGTTTTTACCTTACCAGTTGAGTGTTCCTAGAGGAAGAACACATACCAGTTAAACTCCACCATTTTGTCTCTTGGTGTGCATGCTTGAGCCCACTTGCCTAACTCCCGAGATCTTATCAGGAAGCTGATGCTCACCAGCTTTAGATGTTTTCTATCTATTAGAAGCCTGCCTTTCCCTGGTGCAGGCTGCAACCAATTATTATTTTAGAGAGATATTTTAACAACTGCCTGGCCATCAACTAATGGTCATCAAACATTCCTGGTAGCGAGGGAGCCCCCTCCTGCCCTGCTTATGTCTGACTACCTACCTGTGAATTATCCGTTCAAATTTTAGGAGTCTCAGAGCCAGTGTTGTGTTGCTATGACAAATTACCTCAGACCATGTGATTTATAAAGAACAGAAATTTATTTTTTCACAGTTCTGAAGCCTGGACAGCCTACAGTCGTATTCTGGGGGCTGGAACATTCAAGATCAAAGCAGGTTTGGTAGTCTGGCAAGGGGTACGTCATCTAGAGGAGAGGAATGCTATGTCCTCACATGTAAAATGAAAGGACGAACAAGCCAAATGTGTGAAGCCTTTTATGAGGGCCTTAATCCCATTAACAAAGGAGAGACCCTCATGGCCTCATCACCTGTTAAAGACCCCATCTCTTAGTACTATCACATTAGTAACACCTAAATTTTGGAGGAGACACATTCAAACTGTAGCAGCAAGTGAGGGTAGACCTATCTCAGGGCATAGTTTGGGGGACGAAGAGTGAATAGAAATAAGGAGTCAGTTTTAAAAGCATTTGATTTCTAACCAAACACAGGGTCCAGCTACCTATTGACAATTCCACTTACATGTTTAATAAATATCTCAAATTTAACATATACCTTCAAACAAACCTAATCCTAAATTATATGATTCTCCCTATAATATGGAAGACTAATTTCAAAATCAGAGAAACCTTTTGAAATTTAACATATTTAATTTTATTAAAAATAAAACAATGGACTGGGCATCGTGTCTCATACCTTTAATCCCAGTACTTTGAGTGGCTGAGGTGGGAGGATCACTTGAGGCTTAGGGTTCTAGACCACCCTGGGCAATATAATGAGACTCCATCTCTATAAAAAAAAAAAAAAAAAGCCAAATGTGGTGGTGTGTGTCTGCAGTCCCAGCTACTCAGGAGGCTGAGGTAGGAGGATTGCTTGAACCCAGGAGTTTGAGGTTGCAGTGAGCTATGATTGTACCACTGCACTCCAGCCTGGGCAACAGAGAGAGACTGTCTCTAAAAAATAAAACAAAACATCTTTTATTATTTGGTCTTTCTAATTTTATGACAAGCAGGTAAAAACCTTATCACAACTCGTATCATTAACTTTGGGAATCACTAAATTAATCCATACTTAATATTTACTATGGAAGAGACATAACGTAAGAATATGTATGACGTGTTAAAAAATAACATAGCTAGTGAGCAATAAAACCAAAATAGAAAGCTGGCTTTCTGATATTTATTATAGTATTTTCCTACAAACTTATCAATTCTAATTTCAGGTAATCTATGAATCACTACATGCTTTCTTGCTAATCTGCTGTTGTTATTGTGTTTGTCATTAATGTCCTCTATACTTTATTCAATTCTTTTCTTGGTGTGCTCTCTTCCTTTCTTCTCTTTTAACCCTTCCCTATTTTCTTAAGTCTTCTCTACAGAGACTTTCAGGTTCTTAGCTAATGGAGATTTGCTGAGGTAATAAAGAAACAAGAGTTGAATGGTTTAGTAAAAATCCACAGTATTTGTAAGAACAGTACAAACACTATTTGTATATAAAGCAAATTCTGAGAAAATAATGTATTAATAGAAAATGAATTAAACTCTTTCATGCATACCATGTGAAAAGTCTGTAAAAATCAGTTCTATGACAGGTACACCTATAGTACATGGATCCAAGATTCATCGTTTTGATATTTTTCCCATGGCAATACAATTTTAGGTGTTAAATAGATCGTCAGATTACCCAAGATGAAAAAAGTACCTAATAACTGTTATCTTAGTGTTTACTTCACATTTAGAAGAAGAGAAACATTGCTATTGACAGGCATCAACAGACTCTAACAATAGGTGGTTTGTATTTCCCAGTGACAGACATTTTTAATTGGAAGGAGAAATAGAGTCCAATGGAGATATGAGTGTGATGTAGATGGAAGAGATTTGTTTCCCTTCTCAGCACTAGCTCTCAAGTATATTTTATCTTTTTCTATTCACTTTGGTCACAAATGTTCTCTTCTTCACAACTATTACATGTGGTCAAACTACCACGAACTCTTTCCTGCTATATTGAATTTATCTGTTTCGTATGACTAGTGGTCATAAGAGTGCAATAGTTCTATTTATTCAAGCATCCATTTTTAATTTTCAGAGGATCAATTGATAAAACTCAGGGGAATGAAGGTCACCAATTACTGGAAAATAGTCTGTCCCTTTGTCTGTCTATTGGTATATAAATCTTATTAGCTCTGACATAAACATTTAAATTGCATTTACCATCCTTGCTTTAGTACATGAAGTTCACACATAAGATGATCCTTTAACATCATATAAAGACATTAGACTTTCATACATTCACAGACTATTTCGATGGACTTAGAAAGGTTACAAAGAGATGTTAAAAGGTAATTTTTAGAAAAAGATAAAATTATGACTTGCATACGGAATAATAAATAATACATATTAAACAATTTATTTCCTCATGTAATATGAGGTAACCAGGTAGATGTTATAGCAGTACAAAAAAAATTAAAAATCACAAATTTCCATGAAGTAAAGGAATGTTGAGGTGCATTGTGAATGTGGACAAAACCAGATTTTCCATGGTGGAGGGAAGTCAATTTTGATCAGTACCAGACAAGACTGAATTTACATATCTATCAGAAATAAAATTATTTAAGTAACGAAAGTAGAGGTTAAATAATTTATTTAGCTGACATGCATCAGGTAGCACCTGAAGACCCAGAGATTCCCCACTGAAGGGTCAGGGTTTTTATGGCAAGAGGAAAGTTAATTTATTGTCTTTGTGGTTTTGGCTTAAGCAGCAATTTTCACTTTAGCTGAAACTTACAGTTGAAAGTTGGTCCTAAATTTGGGCTCTTTGCTTGGGGCCATTGGTGCAATCCTGAAAACCATCACCACAGTATTTTTTGGAAATTGTTTTTTGCCAGCTTGAGAGAATTATGGGCTAGTATAAGTTTAGAGGGTGAGGGAAGTAAACAGCAAAATACAAAAAGAGAAGCAATGGCAGAAGGCTAGGGGAAAACTGGAATGCTACTAGCATGTCTATTTTAGTCCTTTTACAAATCCTGTATTTGCTCAAATAACATTGATATTATTACTCCCTTTCAAACAAGAAAGTAAAAGAAGTTCGATAATAATTCCTTTAATATAGTCTGCTTTCACCAGTGGATACTGAACTGTTCCTAAAGAAGAAGGCCTAAAAAGAAAATAAATCTGAATATAATTTGCTTGACCTCATAGCCACCCCGCTAATAAGGACCATTGTAACAGTGAAAGCCTGACAACAGAAAAAAAAGGAGCCCAATTACCTCTACTTTTTATAAAGTAGCTAGCTACAGAAAATCTTCCACCCTTAACATGGAACAATCCTTCCTCTTTTGAAGCATCCTTGAAAAGCTCCCTTGCCTCCTTGCAGCCAACTAGGGACTGCCAAACGTAACTTAAGAAAGCTGCCTCCACTTCCAAAACTTGCATTTTAGTAGAACACTTGCCAATCAAAGACTGTCTCAACCTTTTATCTATTCACTCTGTAAAATGTATTGTTCTTTCCCTGCTGAGCTGTATTGGCACATGGGCTCTCTTGTCTTAATTTTATGAATAAATAGTTTTTGTTAATTTTGTCTCAGACTTAATTTTACTCTGACAGAACATTAGGAGACATTTTGTTGTCTGGCTAATATGGAAATATTTCATGAAGAGAGCCTCTTGAAATCCTCATGAATTCACCATTTTCTACCTGGTTCATTGTAAAAGACAAATGGAAAGGTATTTTGTAAGATGTTTGCTGGAATAATTTTTCTACTTCATCTCCTTCTATTCTGAAGTAATTACTTCATCAGGAAGTCAAATAATCATGGAGTAAGTAAGGCAGAGACTGATGACAAGACAGGAAAATCAGCATCTAGTCCAAGACTGATCTATCCCACATGTTACACAGGAATAATTTTTATATAAATGAGGAGAAATTTATTGAGTTAACCTAATAATACCCAAGCTAAACTAGTTACCCAATACCCAAACTAGAAATTTCAAGGTCTGTTGTTGGAATCTGGAAGTACTATTGTGGCATTCAATGAGAAAAAAAATTACAGTCTGTTTAGTATACTATTTTTAAATTTATTTTTTATTTCAATAGGTTTGGGGGAACAAGAGGTGTTTGGTTAGATGAATAAGTTCTTCAGTAGTGATTTCTGAGATTTTGGTGCAATCATCACCCAAGCAGTATACACTGTACCCAATGGGTAGTCTTGTATCCTTCATCCCCCTCCCACCTGTTTAGTATACTTTTATAGGAAACAAAGAGATAATGAGTAATACAATGCATATTTTTTAAAACCCAAATTTAGTAGTCAGAAGAATTGACAATTATTTAGACAAAAGTTTTAATTTTAAAATTAGAGTAAAATGGCTTGATTGAACAATTCACATTTTATAAATCAAGTTCAACCATGTGTAAGAAAATACATTTTTTGACCCTTATAATTTATGTTTACATACTTTTAAATGTTAAACAATATATTGCTAAATCAATAGCTTCAGTTTAAACATCCATTATTCCCTTATTTTGTAGGCTATTCTATGGTAAGTATTCATTTAGTTATTTTAGATCTTCATGATTCCTCTGATACAAAAGAGATTCTGAACCATTTCTATTAAAACCATGCATAAATTGTAAAAAAGCTTCCTGTGAGGCGAGTGCAGTGGCTCTCACCTGTAATCCTAAAACTTTGGGAGGATGAGGCTGAAGGATTCCTTTAGCCCAGGAGTTCAAGACCAATGTGAGCAACATAGTGAAACCATGTCTCTACAAAAAGTGTGGAAAAAAATTAGCCAGGCATGGTAGTGCCTGCCTTTAGTCTCAGCGACTCCGGAGGCTAAGGTGGGAGAATTGCTTGAGGCCGGGAGACCTAGTCCTTAGTGAGCTTGTGCCACTGCACTCTCTGCCACAGAGTGAAAGAAACCCTGTGTGAAAACGAAGAAAAGAGAAGAAAAACTTTGCGGCAACTGAAATTGCATGATTCTTTAAAAAAAACTTATCAGTTCATGGATAGTCTAATTTCATTATTTCAAGAAAATTGTGACTATATTATGAACTTCCATTTGTATGCCAATAACGGCAAGCTAAGAAATCAGGATTAGCATAAAATACTTAATTAAAAGTAAATGTGACTGTGATGTGACAACTTAGAAGTTAAATTCAGATCTTTTAGAATAAAAGAAATAGTAGCTAATTACTGCCTTCTCCTTAACAATTCTTAAATAGTGGTGTTGGCATTAGCAAAAGTCACAGGGTGGAGGGTAAGACTGCCTACTGAATTTTATAGAGAAAAATAGTAAATTAATTACTCTTTACAAAATACTATTTTGGGATTGTTTTTTTCTCACTTCTCTGAAACAAAGGTTGGCAAAATGGTCCTTTTCAGGTGCATAGATCTGAAATTGATGACCGATTAAATTTAATTGATTAAAAATGTTAGACTATAGCACAAAGCCATTGCCTTTTTTATTTAATTCAGATTTGTGCTTCAAAATATTACAAAAGTAAGAGAAATATGTAAAATATTTTGATTTTGGTACCAAAATACCAGATTCAGGGTGATAGATTGTTACCATTAGGGTCTGAAAATGTATTTCTCCCCACTAATTGTAAAAGTAAACAAAACAACTAAATCAATTTTACTATGATTTTAAAAAATTGGAGTAACTTCAGGCTCAGATACATGTATTTACTGTCCTTTAAACCTATTTACAAAAAAAATTGCATTACAATTTTAGTAGAATAAAATGCACTCAAATACTATAATTTAGAACTTAAACCAATTTGAGCTAAAATTTATATTTTTGAGTTGTTGAACATCATTTATTTTAAAATACTAAATATTCTTTAAGTGTTTCAGCTATAAAAAAATTATAACTACATTAACTATCTAAATAATTCATTAAAACAAATTTTTAAAATTTATATTTTTAGTTATGACTTTACAAATATAAAATAAACAAAATCAAATTGAAGTATCTATTATTGCAGATAATTATTCTTCAGAAATACATTCTTGCTTTATTATTATTTTATTATTATTATTATTATTATTATCATTATTATTATTATCATTATTTTGAGCCACTGTCTTGCTCTGTCACCCAGGCTGGAGTGCAGTGGCTGTCATGGCTCACTGCAGCCTCAACCTCCAGGATCAAATGATCCCACCACCTCAGCCTCCTGTGTAGCTAGCTGTAACTACAGGCCTGTGCCACCATGCCCATCTAACACATAAATTTTTTTTTGAAGAGATGGAGTCTCAGGTTGCTTTTTGCTAGCTCATAATCATTGGTGGCAAAAATTACATAGCTTCATTGCTATTAGAATTAAATAAAAAATACAAAATAAAACCTTTATGAAGTGATGTGGTTTGGCTCTGTGTCTCTACCCAAATCTCACCTTTAATTGTAGTAATCCCTATGTGTCAACGGCAGGACCAGGGGGAAGTAACTGGACCTTGGGGGCAGTTCCTCTCATGCTGTTCTCATGATAATGAGTGAGTCTCATAAGAACTGTTGTTTTTTTTTGTTTTTGTTTTTGTTTTGTTTTGTTTGAGAGGGAGTCTCGCTCTGTCGCCCAGGCTGGAGTGCAGTGGCGTGATCTCGGATCACTGCAAGCTCCGCTTCCAGGGTTCACACCATTCTCCTGCCTCAGTCTCCCCAGTAGCTGGGACTACAGGTGCCCACCACCACGCCTGGCTAATTTTTGTATTTTTTAGCAGAGACAGGGTTTCACCGTGTTAGCCAGGATGGTCTCGATCTGCTGACCTCGTGATCCACCCGCCTTGGCCTTCCAAAGTGCTGGGATTACAGGCATGAGCCACCGTGCCCGGCAGGAGCTGATGGTTTTATAAGCATCTGGGATTTTCCCTGTTTGTACTCATTCTCTCTCTTGCCAATCTGTGAAGAGATGCCTTCCGCCACGATTGTTTCCTCATCGCCTCCCCAGCCATGAGGAACTGTGAGTCAATTAAACCTCTTTTCTTTAAAAAGTACCCAGTCTTGGGTATTTCCTTACAGCGATGTGAAAACAAACTAATACATGAAGTGAAAGTATAAAATACTTAGTGATTATTTGCTAATAAAAATGATTCAAACAATCAGTAAAGGGGACATTTGAGGTTATTTTTATTTCTAACCTGTACGTACCATATTTTATGGGTTCAGTTTACAAATCACTTTATAGATGAGTTTTTCATGATGCCCTGATTGTCTTCTATTGCCCAGAAGAAGGTATTATAAATCATGGTAATATCTCTACTGAATTTATAATGGACACTAATATTATATTCTATTTTTAGCTGCTATTTTTAATTTGCATACAGTTGGAACTCAGAAAACAATGCCCCAAAATGAAGGCCTCAGAAGCAGCCTCAGAAACAAAAGGTTTTCTCTGATCTTCTGCCCTCCTGTCTCACATTCACATTTTCCCGAGGCCAGCCACAGAAACTAGAATCCCTTTTATCCATGGTAGGTCATAGAAACCAGACCCGTTTTCCCCAGAGCCAGCCATGAAAGCTAAAAATATTAATCTAACTTTTCCTCCACCTTTCTGTGTGAAACCTGGCCGTAAAGAAATTGTCTGACCTATCTTATTTGACTGTAGGTCATAAGCTTTCCATTTCAGAAGGAGTTCTGCCCCATATCCAGAATGAAGAAATGCATGCTCAGAGAGGACAAGAAGAATCTAGACAGACAAGCTTTGCTGGGTTTCCCCGCTCAATCTATCTGCATTAGATCATACCCTTTTTTGTTCGATTACATTTCTACATGGCTGTTTATGGTTTGTTGAATCTAGGAATAAAAATGGACAATTTCTCCTGTATCTTTGGGCCTTTATTGTGAAAGCTACTGTGTACGCATTAATAAATGTGTATGCCTTTTCTCCTGTTAATCTGCCTCTTCTTAGTGATTTTCAGTGATACTTCAGAGAGCAACTGGAAACTTTTGCCTTGGCCTCTACAGTACTCTTTAACCAGCTATTCATTTCTTATACACACCAGTATATTTTATTTCTGTCTTTTTAACTAATATTTTAAAATTTCAACTTTTATTCTAGATACAGGGGGTACATGTACAGATTTGTTACATGGGAATAATGCATATGCTTAGTGTTTGGATTGTGGATCCTGTCATCCAGGTAGTGAACACAGCACTTGATAGGTAGATTTTTCACCCACCCTCCCACCCTCTAGTAGTCCACAGTGCTTGTTGTTCCCATATTTATGTCCATGTTTAGCTTCCACTTACAAGTAAGAACATGCAGTATTTGGTTTTCTGTTCCTGCATTAATTTGATAAGAGTTATGGTCTCCAGCTCCATTAATGTTGTGGCAAAGGACAGGATTTTATTATTTTTATGGCTGCATAGTATTCAAGCGTGTATATGTACCACATTTTCTTTATTCAATCTACCATTGATGGACACCTGGGTTGATTCCATATCTTTGCTACTGTGTATAGCACAGTGATGAACATATGAGTGCGTGTGTCTTTTTGGTAGGATGATTTATTTTCCTTTGAGTATATACCAAGTAATGAGATTACTGGGTCAAATGATCATTCTGTTTCACATTTGGGAAATCTCCAACTGCTCTCCACAGTGGACGAACTAATTTACATTCCCACCACCAGTGAATAAGCTGTCCCTTTTCTCTACAGCCTTGCCAACATCTGTCATTTTTTGACTTTTTAAAAATAGCCAAGACATTGGTATGAGATGGTATCTCATTGTGATTTTGATTTGCATTTCTCTGATAATTATTGAGATGTTAAGCATTTTTTCATAAGTATGTTGGCAACTTGTATGTATATCTTCCTTTGAGAAATGTCTGTTCATGTCCTTTGCCCATTTTTTATTGGAGTTATTTGGTTTTTGCTTGTTGAATTGTTTAATTTCCCTGTAGATTCTGGCCTTTGTCAGATGATAGTTTGCAAATATTTTCTCCCATTCTGTAGGTTGTCTGTTTACCCTGCTGATAGTTTCTTTTGGTGTGCAGAAGTTCTTTAGTTTACTTAGGTCCTACTTGTCTATTTTTGTTTTTGTTGCAATTCGGTTTTTTAGCCAAAAAATTATTTGCCAAGGTAAATATCAAGAAGAGTATTTCCTAGATTGTCTTCCTGGAATTTTATACTTTGAGGCCTTGTATTTAAATCTTTGAACTTTTTGAGTTGATTTTTGTATGTGGTGAAAGGTAGAGGCCTGGCTTCAATTTTCTGCATATAGATAGCTAGTTATCCAAGCACCATTTATCAAATAGGGAGTTCTTTCCAACCATTGCTTGTTTTTGTCAGCCTTCAAATTTCATGTTGAATGCCAGGACATTCCCCATAATCATTGATATGGAAAAATACACTGTCAGCAAATGGTAAATGTTATGATTATTCTTTGAAAAATATATATAATGTGCTATTTCTACTGGGAATGAAAGGTATATAAATATAAATTACTATCAAACATTTATTTTGATGTACTGAAATTGATCCTGTTATTTATTGGGAAATGCATATTTAATATATTTTAAAGAGTTTCTCTCTCGAGTGAAAGAAATGAAAATATTTTACCCTAAATTATACTTTAACATATTTTGAGATGGCTACTTAGAGGGCCTTCCAAAGAGGTAGCACTGAAAATTTATCTTTTGTGGAAGAGATTTACATCTGTAGAGGAAATCTGCACTGATGCAGTCAGCCCTTCTCTGAGGCCCTTCTTTGTCCAGATCCAAAAAGATTAACTGAGAATCTGACACATTTAAAGGTCTGAAAGAAACATTTACTATCTACCCTCTTTGAGTGCTCCTAACTCTGAGGTTTCATCTACATAACAAGACCACATTTGCTAGCCAGGCTTCTTCTTCTCTCCCCTCCATAACCTTTCTTGATGCTATAACCTGATTTACCACCATAACTAATTTTTGCCATGCTCCCAAGCTTAATTTCCTTCTGTAGCCTCAAGATCATATATAGCTTCTGTAATTGGTGGGGGAGGTGGTAATCAATCTGTAGTTCCTTGTTGATATGGTTTGGCTCTGTGCCCCCACCCAAACCGCATCTCAAATTGTAATCCCCATGTGTGGAGAGAAAAACCTAGTGGGAGGTGATTGGATTATTCAGACAGTTTCCCCCAGGCTGTTCTCATGATAGTGAATGAGTTCTCACAAGATCTGATGGTTTAAAAGTGTTTGACACTTCCCCCTTTACTGTCTGTCTCTCCTGCCACCATGAGAAAACATGCCTAGCTTCCCCTTCGCCTTCCACCATGATTGTAGTTTACTGAGGCCTCCCCAGCCATGCTTCCTGTTCAGCCTGCATAACTATAAGTCAATTAAACCTCTTTTATTCATAAATTACCCAGTCTCAGGTAGTTCTTTAAAGCAGTGTGAAAACAGACTAACACACTTTTGCACGTTAATTAATTTGTGTGTCTTTTTCCTATTAATCTTCCCTTTGTCAGGTGATTTTTCAGCAAACCTTCAGAGAGCAATGGGGAAGATTTCCCTTGGTCCCTAAAAATATTTGTTTAGAAAACATACTACTTACTCAAAGCTTCCAAAAAGAGGTTCTACTCTTTCCATTTTCACTGATTATTTATACATTTAACAAATTCATTGTATTTATATCAATAAGCAGGACACAAATCTATGAGTTGTAGTAAAACTATTTTTAAAAACTCACCACCATTTACACAAAATAAAAAATATATAAAAGATTATTGTCTTAAGTGTATAACAATTCTTTTTAAAATATTCTATAAAAACATGTATGTATTATTAATTTTTTTATTAAAAGCTCCCTTATCAGGGCAAAGGTCAATTTCGGCCTCACTAAGGTCATGTATCATAAATATTATATAAATTGAACCTCAATTAATTGATTTTCCTAAGTACAGCATCTTGAAAAAAATATCTACTTCTATTTATTCACCAAAATCCATGCTTGTCACCTTAATCCTAGAGTGTACCAATATGGATTATTGTACTTTACTAATTATCAGATTGGGAATGAGCATATTTAGTTTTTGTTCACTCAGCCAGTCAACAATTTGTTCATTTAAAGCATGTTTTGAATCCTATTTTGTATGAGGTACTTTGCTTTGTTTGGAGTACAAAATGGAACAGATATCACTACTGTCATGAAGGAGTTTATAACATAATAGCACATCAGGCAAATAAAATTTTATCAGTGTTAACCAAATTTATAGAAAAGTGGAAGAACAATGGAAGCCATGGTCAATTCAAATAGAAGGGACCATAGAAAGGATTTCCTAGAGGATGAATATGTGCTATGTAATCAGGAAATCAAGGTTATAGGACGATCTTTATATTCACAGTGAAGGAAGGATCACTGAAGAAATGTAAGAACTAAAGGAAGATGTATCATTCCATTCTCACACTGATATAAAGATACTACCTGAGACTGGGTAATTCATAAACAAAAAAAAGATTTAATTGACTCACAGTTCCACATGATTGGGGCGGCCTCAGGAAAAAGAAGAGGAAGCAAAACATTTCTTACATGGTGGCAGGAGAAAGAGAGCGTGGAGGAGGAAGAACCACACACTTATCAAACGATCAGCTCTAATGAGAACTCTATCACGAGAACAGCATGGGGGAAACCTCCTCAATGACCCAATCACCTCCCACCGGGTCTCTCCCTCAACACGTGGGGATTACAATTTGAGATGAGATTTGGGCAGGGACACAGAACCAAACCATCTCAGAAGATAAAGCCTGAAACAGGCTGGTATGTTCAAACTGCATCAAGTATGTTATTATAGAGCATACAGTAGCATGCATGCAAAGGATTATGTTGGAGCAGTGCGAAAATGACAGATAATGGTGACCAGAAATGCCTATGGTGGACAGAAAATTGGCAATATGTTTAAAGTAGCTAGGCTTGAGGAATTTAAAATCATAGAATAGACCTTAAATAAAAAATATTTTGATACTTCCTTCTGGTTGACCTCTCCTTCCCATCATGGTTTTAACTAGTTATTCAGTTTAACCTTGGAACGCCCTTGGCTGAGATGGGGGCCATTCAGGTGGCTGAGGGCCTTAGAATTTCATTTTTAGTTTACAGAAACAACATTCAAAGCAACCTGTAATTCTACACCCAGCAAACAAGCATTTCAAAACTGAACACGAAATAAGGAGTTTCACAGACCTATATAAGCTGACAGATCATCATGAGATCTATAATACAAAACAATTTGAAAATAAAATTATCAAATAGAAGTAAAATGACGTCAAATGGAAATATAAAACCACACAATGGAATGATAAATACAATGGTGATTACATGCATAAATATATGATTTTTTAATTAAAATCTATCTAAATGTTAATTGACTACTTAAACAGAAATAGTAAGTGTTGTGAGATATATATATATATACACACACACACATACACACACATATATATAATCACTCAGGAATACACACACGCACACACACACATATATAGAATCACTCAGGAATGAAAAACTGAAAGTATACTACTAATGGAAGCTTCTTGTATTACAAGTAAAGTGGTATAATACCACCTGAAGGTAGGCAATAATATGTATTTATTATAAGTCTGAGACCAACCACTATAATAACAAAACAGACTTATAGCTAATAAGTCAATAGAAGAAATAAAATTAAATTAAAAATAAAGCAGCAAAAAGAGGAAAAAGAAAAAAACAGAAAAATAAGAATAGAAACATGGCAGAGTTAAATCTAACCATATCAATAATCATATTAAGAATAAATGGTCTATAAACATGGGAGTGTAAGTATCACTTTGAGATAGTGATTTTATATCCTTTAAATGTGTACTCCCACATGGGAATGTGGAATAATACAGTGGTTCTATTTTCAGTAAGCAGAGATCATGCCACTGCACTCCAGCCTGGGCAATGAGAGCAAAACTCCATCTCATAAATAAATAAATAAGTAAAGTCACACCTGAAATTAAGATTGCTAATCAGCTGACCTTAAAATAAGAATAGTACCATAAGTTATTTGGGTGGTCCAATGTAATCACAAGGGTGCTTAAATGTGGAAGAGAGAAGCAGAAGAAGAGTAAGTATTAGAAGGATGCAATGAGATAAAGACTTGAATGTCCATTGTTGCCTTTGAGGAAAGAAGGGTTCTACAAGCCAATGAATGTGAGCAGCTCCTAGAAGCTGAAAAATTTAAATAAATGGATTATCCCCTAAATAAATGATTCTTATGACTTCTTAATTTTATCCCAGTGAGACTCATTGAAAACTGTTGACCCTCAGAATTGCAAAAAAAAAAATTTGTATTGTTTACACTCATTAAATTTGTGGCAATTTCATTAGCAATGGAAAATGAATATAAAGTTTAATACCAGGAAGTGCTGCTTTAACAAATACCTAAAGACACAGAAGTGCCTTTTTAATTGGGTGGTGTGCAGACACTGGAAGAATTTTTAGGAGAATGATAGAAAAAAAGGAGCAACATTATCTCAAATAGAATTTAGAAATATGCATTTAATGACTATGCTATTGAAGACTTGAATGTTAGGATCATAGAAGATAACATATACGTATCTTCTTAGAAACTAAGTCATAATAAGCAGACTATATTGTAAGAAACACTTACATTGAAGATACTGCTAATGAGGGCTCATATGGAAATGACAAATATCTTCACGGTAACTGTAGAAATGGGGATCCTTGTTTTATAGTGACAGAAAACAGAGCTGAATGATGTCCTGCAGTCATGTAAAAAACAAACTTACAAACAATGAACTTAGATATTTAGCTGAGGATATTTCCAGGCAAAATGTTGAAGGTGCAGTCTGGATTGTCCTTGCTGCTTCTCATGAAATGTGAAAACAGTGAAACTGATTGAGGGAAGAATTGGTAGCAAAAAGAAACCAGTATATAGGAAATATTTGGATTACAGAAGGCTCTAAAATTAGGAGATTCATTGTCAGGAAAATTTGCTCTGGAGAGAAACTCAAGGGCATGTCTAGAAAACTTTCTCAAAAGGATCAAATGTTCAGATTGTTAGTAACACAGAGGGCTCCTTGAATAGATTCTATATGTGACTCAAGGATCTAGTTAGTTATCTCAGCCAAATCCAGGGATAGAATGATTACTCAGGAAAAATCTGTTAAGGGTCATCTGGTTTAATGGAGTGCATCCCCAGGACATATACAAGATACCTGCAATTAAAAAGGGGAAAAAGGTGTGAATATACACTCCATCAGAAAAAAACAAAAGAATAGAAAATAAGTAGACACAAACATGACACAAGTCACTAATCATTAGGGAAATACAAATTAATATCTAAATGAAATATCACTTTACTCCCATTGGAAATGTTAAATTTAAAATTATTGAACAAATTAAGTGTTGATGAGGTGTGTGGAAAATGAAACTCTCATACTCTATTGTTGTGAATGTAAATTATTAGAACATATTAAAAAGTCACTTGTCAGATTCTTAAAAAGTTAAATATATATGTCTCATATGATCTGGCCATTCCAATGCTATGGCCTTAGCTAAGAGAAAAAAATGTATTTTCATAAAAATGCACATGAATATTCATAAAAGCTTTATTTGTAATAGCCATTACTGAAAATGGGCCATGCCTGATGGTTCACACCTATCTTCTTATCACTTTAGAAGGCCAAGTTGAGAAAGTCTCTTGAGTTCAGGAGTTTGAGACCAGCCTGAGCAAGATGGTGAGATTTTTGTCTCTACAAAGCAATTTAAAAAATTAACTGGTGTGGTGGAGCATACCTGTAGTACTAGCTACTTGGGAGGCCAAGGCAGGAGGATCCCTTGAGCCCAGGAGTTTAAGGATGTAGTGAGCTGTGATGACACCACTGTACTCCAGCTTGGGTGAGACAGCGAGACCTCATCTCTTAAAAACAAAACCAAAACTGAAAACTGTCCTAATGTCTATCAGAGGATAAATGGATAAAGTGTGGTATATCCATACAGTGTAATACTACTCAGCAATCAAAATAAGTTAACTACTGATACATGTGATAACTTGGAAATATCTCAAAATAAACTATTCCAAGTGAGAAACCAGACAATGACAGGGAACATACAGTATTATTTAATTTATGTAGAATTATTTAAAATGTATACTCATGCATACTGACACAAACCTGATTTGTATTGCCTCTGGGGATTAGGGTAAGGAGAGGCATAAAGAAGAGATAACAAAGGAAGATGAAGCACAATTATGAAACTTGTAGGTGTTGGTTGTGAACATTTTCTTCATTTGTGGTAATGATTTAGTGGATATATACATATGTCAAAACCTATCAAGTTGTATACTATAAATACATGCAGTTAATTGTATTTCAATTATATCTCAAGAAAGCTGTTAAAATTATCAAAAAAAATCTTGTTCCTAATAACTCAAAGTCTCTGGAATCAGTTATCATTGTGTTTACTTTATTAGTTGATTACTTGGATTAATTAAAGGTTATACTCTTCCTCTTTTGTCTGTGTGGAACGTTTTTCTCTAAGACAATTTCATGCTTTGCTCTCTCACTTTATTTAGGTCTTCCGGTCAAATGCTACCTGCATCAGGAGCCTAACCCTGCCTATTCTGTTGTGTTTTAAAGGAAATTCTGAATAAATAACCCTTACTCATGAAAAGTATCTAAATTTTTTTTGAGTTTAGAGCTTGAACAAAGACACTGTGTCTACTATGTCTACTATAGCGTAATAATAATAATGCATTATTGTTAATTGACTCAAGAATAGCTTTCTGAAATGCACTAATAGTATACTCATTAATTACCATGTCAAAATTATTTACTTCATACTATTTACTTGATACTATTATATTCTTAATATTATTTAATTGATATATTATATTCTTAGTTTTTCAAATAAGAAAACTAAGCAGTCGAGAGGTTAAATAAATTTTTTTAAAGCACAGAATTAGTGTCAGCTAAAGATTGAACCCAGGTTCACCTGACTTTAAAACCCAACATTTTAACTACTCTCATATATTTATCCTAGAACTAAGATATCTCATATTTGCACAATGAATTAAAAACAACTATTACATTTTTTTTCTTTTTACCATTTTGTGCTCTCTGGAAATTGGGAATATTTGTGAAATAAAAAAAGAAAAAACTTCTTTTCGTCTACCCTAAAGATCATATCCATTTTAAGACAGAAAAATGAATTAGAAAACTAAGAGCCTGTTAGAAAGAAGACATTGTATGTTATTATCTTCCAAGAAAGGACTACCAGAGAAGTACAATGTTAACTGGCAAATGTAAGGTGGTTCATTAACGACAGAGCAGGCACTCTATCACTCTGTCATTTAATTGGAAGAATGCTTACAAAGGTAGGAGTTACCCTGAGTGATTGAGGTCTTAACCTTTTTAAAGGCAGGGGGTTGTACTAACAAACTTTCAAAGGACCATTTCAGTTTCTTGCTTTGACATTTTTAAATAATAACTTGACTTTTTTCCTAATTGCACATAAAATAAAGGATTACTTACTTTGAAACTTTGAATTTTATACTTCCCCTTTAATTTTTAAATTAAGATTGTTTTTCTGGATTCCCTAAAAGATTATGTTGATATGAGTAGAACATTTGCATCTTGTATTTGTGGGGAAGAGTACTACTAGTGTTAGCTGATGGGGGAGCTTTTCAGGAGATGGTAAAGGAGAGGGAATATAGTTATGTTTTTGAGTTAGAAATTGACAAGGACATACACACAAACATATTAGAATTAGAGAGTTTAGGCTAACTATTAGGGGGAGGAAATATTTCCAATGGCCCTGAGTGCCATTAATATAAACATATCCAAAATACCTATACTTGTATATTCTTATCAAATAGTTATTCCATTGAGAAGATACCAATGATACATTCATGCTTTGGTTAAAGAAAATACACAGACACACACAGGCACATTTCAAACACTGAAAGCCATTTCCCCAAATTAATACACATGTAATGGTCAAGCTCTTTATTCATTCCAATATTTATTCTCAATATTCATTGAGTACCTATTTGGTATGAGGCACTATTCTAGTGTTTTACTTATCAATGAGGCAAAGGGGCAGAATGCTCTGTCTTTATAATGCTTATATTGCGGTGGACATGTGGTAAGACAGAAAATCAACAAAATAAACAATGACATGGCATATTAACTGGTGATAACTTATGGAGAAAAACAAAGCAGAAATCAGGATAGAAATTGGGAGGTAGGGTTCAGTTTTAAATAGGATGGACTGGCAAGACCCCACTGAGGAGATATTTAATTAAGTGCTTAATGTAGATGACGAAGGGAGCCATATGAATTTCTAGAAAGAAAGGATCCTGGCACAATAAACAAGAACAATGGCCTGAGGCAAGATAAAATATCCAGGCTAAATTCCAGAGAATTTGAACAGGCCACTGTGTCTGAAATAAATGCAAAAAGTGGAGCAAAGTAGAAAGATATCGGACAGAGAGCAGAGAGTGGATATTGCAAGTTCTTGTGATCCCTTCAATGACGTGTTTTTCCTTGGAGTGAGATGGTAGCCATTGTAGGATTTTTACAAATGGCTTCTCCAAGGGAAAAACAAAACAAAACACATGTTACTGACAAATTGTAATATGATCATTTCAATTGCTATGTTGACTAGGACTAGAGATGAACAAGGATGAAAGTAGGGAGACCTGTTAGAAATAATGGTAATTGAAACAAGCTGTTAGCTCTTTTATTAATTTTTGCTAGTGTGAAGAGTTCACCACTAGAAATATTAACTAGCTAATAAAATAGCATAAAGATATGCTCCTTGGTGCTGAATCAACCTCAAATAATCAACTCTTGGACATAATATATTATAGACTTTTATTTGCCAAGAGAGTTTACTAAAACTTTTATTTGAAATAGTTTGAACGAAATACAAATAAAACCAGCTTTACTTCAGAGAATTGTACATTTTCAAGTGCATAAGCTTGTGTTGCTCTTGTTTCTGTTATTTATTGGACTACAATGTTTTTGCTTGTTTGTTTACATTATTTTGCCTCGAAATAGTGATGTGAACAGATACAAGTGGGTGCATATGTTAGTCTGATGTCATGTATTTGACAGTGAGTTGTGGATGGTGCTCATGTTTATTCACGATATGCCTGTCACTACATTTTGTTGTTTATAAATTGAACTGGCTGGACATGTGATCTCTTCAAAGCTCTAGGGACTACTTGTCCGGAATTCAAGACAATTTCATTTTGAAGAACATATTTTGTGTTAACCTGCATGGGCTGGTTGAAAGATTTTCTTTTTTAAATTGTTTCAGAGAACTTTACAAAATGAACCACTCCCTATAAATGAGTAAAGCCCTTTACAGATTCAACCTCACAATTTTATATTCATAATTTTAAAAGAAACCAAATTTGGAAAAGGGTTTTTAAAATGTAAGGTAAGAATGTGATACTTAATTTAATTTCTTCCAGTTTTTACCCAATTGCGTTTATCTAATAATATACAAATTTTCTCCCTATCTTAAATTCCCAATTTTACTAGAAGCCAATCTACAGTTACTGAATCTTTACAGTAGCTTCTAAGATGGTTCACAATGATTCCCGCCTCCTGGTATTCATGCCCTTGTGTATGAACTGAGCTTAGTGACTTATGACAAATAGTACTGCAAAAGTAGAAGAATGTCACCCAAGATTAGGTTACAAGGAAAATGTGACTTCTTCCTAGTCCTCCCTAACCACATTCTGAAGGAAGGCAATTAGGGAAATGAAGATGGCCTCCAGCTACTAGTTAACAAGAAACTGAGGTCCACAGTTCAACAGCCAATGAGAAACTGAATCCTGCTAACTGCCATGTGAAATATTAGAAGCCCATCCAAATCCAGTTGAGCCCTGAGATGACTACAATCCAAGCCAACACTTGATGATAGCCTCATGAGAGACCCTGAGCCAGAGGACCCACATCAGCTGTGCCAAGATTCCTGACTTACAGAAATGCTACAATAATAAAGGTTTGTTTCTGACTGCTAAGTTTTGAGATTATTGCTTTCTTGCACAGGAATTGATTATATATATATAAGTGTGTGTGTGCTTTAACACAATATAGGGCTCCAATGATTATATAAGCATATTCTTTTAAAATTATTATTAAAAAAACAAAGTTTTGGAGCAATCTGCAATTTCACCTAAGCATAAAAAGTTAAACACAGAAGTAAAACTATCTCCTGAACATTGTCATTGTAGTCATTATTAGAATATTAGTCTTGTTATAATAAATAAATATAACAGAGACTATAATAGAATGTAAGGATTGTAGATGTAATTATTTTATTCTAGCTAGAATGTAAGATAGTGATTTATTTATTTATGTAATTATACCAGTGTCTGGATACTATCCTGTTCACTTTATGTGAAAAGGTCTAAGTACTAGATATTATTAATTTAAAATAACACTAATTCCATACCAAAATCTCTAATTCAAAGATGTTTCCGTCTCTATTGCATTCTTTAATCGGCCAAACACTCTGCTAAACTTGTGCCCCATAGAACATTAAACCTCCTTCTTAGCTGTCTTAGTTGTCTGATTGTGCAGTACCAGCATCTCTGAATTTGGTATTTGGTTAATAGCTCTATTACCTTTCATGCTGAGTCCAAAGCTTTACCTCTCTCAATCTTTACTTTTGCCAACTGGAAAATTTTCCATCATGTCAAGAAAACCCACGGTGCAGTGTGCTTAGGGAATGGGCCCTCTCTTGCTGACTGACAGCTATTCAATAGAGAAAAGAGCCACAGAGAGACACCGATACGTATTAAACTCAGTGAAGAGAACAAGCTTTGTATTTCAAAATGTCACTTTTCTTAGAGTTCAGTGGGAGTGAGTAGCTATAAGGTAATTTCTAGAGGGAACCATACTGTAGTTCATTGTATAAATAATTGATTTGATCAGCTGAAATTATTGTGCCTAGTCCTGAATGACCTTTCAAATAAATTGCTGGTTTTTCACTACAAAAGCAACTAGAGCTTATAGTAAGATGTCAAAGAAATCCATATACAGTAGTTTTCTATAGAAAGAAAGGATATTTACATGGCATTATTTTCTTAGAATAACTAAAATATGATCAGCTCTTTTCTTGTGTACAAATAGAGACAGCATACCTTGGTTTTATTCATATGTTCAAGGTCGAACACTAACTGAATTATTTCAACTACATCTTATGTATGAATGTTTTAGAGGATATATTTTAAAATGAAATAGATAAACAAAACATACCTGTGAAGAGACTACAGGGAAAACATTCCCCTTTACAGTATGCAGAATGATCATTGTATCTTAAGACAATGGTTTCTATTAGAAAATTAACAAACACACTTGAAATTCTACAGAACAATAATCTTTAATATCTCACTATGGATTCATCCTTTACTTTTTTATGCCCCAGTGCTTATTATAATGTATTACTGATTTTTATTCTTATTATATTACTGATTCTGTATATTTTCTTTCTCCTTAGAAATTTTACATAATCAGTTATGTCTGTCCTTCATATGTTCATTTAACACATTTGTTTATTTTAGATTATAGTACATTATTGTTATTATAATGTATTACTGATTCTTATTATATTACTGATTCTGTGTATTTTCTTTCTCCTTAGAAATTTACATAATCTATTATGTCTGTCCTTCGTGTGTTCATTTAACACATTTGTTTATTTTAGATTATAGTACATTATTGTTCATAGTTAAATATTATTAAAATAATACAGAATGTAGATAATTGAAAGACTGAAGCAATCTTTCCCAATTTCCTTAATCTCTATTTCATACTTTGACTCTGCATGTATAACCATAGTCTCAGTTTGTGGTGCATTTTCTCAGATATAGTTTAATACACACATAAGCTCTATTGATCTATTTACATACATTTATTTATTTACTTTTTTTTTTTTGAGATGGAGGCTCATTCTGTTGCCCGGGCTGAAGTACAGTGGCCCGATCTCTGCTCACTGCAACCTCTGCCTCCCGGATTCAAGCTATTCTCTGCCTCAGCTTCCCGAGTAACTGGGATTACAGGCATGTGCCACCACACCTGGCTAATCTTTTATTTTTAGTAGAGATGGGGTTTTATTATGTTGTCCATGGTTGTCCAGGCTGGTCTCCAACTCCTGACCTCAGGTGATCTGCCCTCCGCAGCCTCCCAAATTTCTGGGATTACAGGCATGAGCCACCGTGCTTGGTCTATATATTTATTTATAAAAACATTCATAAATACATGAATATATTCATGCACATCTATATTTATAAATACACATATTTACAGCCACCTATCTACATGTTTACATATGTATTCATTTTAACACAAAAGCGATCATTCTGAGTGTACTTTTCATAATTTTGAAAACCTCTTATACATGGCATTTTTTTTCATAATATAGTTTTTAATTACAAAAGTCACCTATGCACAAACTAAGACTTCTGACAGTATAGAATGCAAATACAACTTTATTACCCTTATAATATAATGTCATTTAACAGCAATTCCTCTTTCATAATTTTTAAATATGCCTACCTAATTCTTTTTAATTGCTGCCCAGCATTTTATTGATGGTTGCAATGACCTTGATAACATAACTGGTCATATTCTTTTTCTGTTTTCCTATTTGGTCATGTATGGGTTTTCACTAATTAGCAAAATAAAAAACAAAAAACTGTTCTACCTACATCCTAGGTACTCACATTTATAGTTAAAATCAGGCTGCAAAAGGCATACTTATAGAGCTGATGTGGCCTGCCTCCAGTAGACAGAATGTGGATTTAGCTGTTGAATGATTGGTACTTCTTATTATATGATTACAGTTCAATGTAAGACTGTTTCCCACAAAACTGATTATGTAAATGTCTAAGTCTACTTTGTTCAACAATATAGTATTTGCTTACTCTTTTGGGCCCTAGGAGCTCCTAGGGTTGTCTATGTTTGATAGCATGAGTTTGATGGAAAATATGGGTATAATCAAGACTAGAATTATTCAGTAGATTAATTTTGGGAAGAACCCAGGGACACATATTTAGCATTATCTGTGGGAAAAAAAAAAGTTTTCTTTTTTTGGTTATTGTTGTTGTTGTTGTTTTTGTCATCTTACATGCCTGGTTCAAGTTTTTAACTTTATCTGAAAAGGTCTTTGCCACATGAATTTGAGAAAGAGAATTAATCCTGCATAGTCGACTGTAGCTTATTATTTCTCACTGTAGTTAGTGAGAAATTTAGTCAGACACAATTTTAATGAGAGCCCTTTCCTAAGCTTTGCCTCTGTTTTATATAGGTAGTTTTTAAAATTCTTCACAAATGTAACCTGGCCCTACTTCACACCCTCATTTTAAGCCACAGTGCTCTATCTGTACTAATGATCTAGCATTTACTCCAATGAACAAAGTATTTTTCTCATTGCAGGCCTTCAAATAGGTTGCTATCTGTTGGAAGGGCTCCCCATTTAACCAATGCCTTTCATTTGGCTATACCAGTTGTATCTGTAACCCATAGTTATAAGATAAAATCTGAGTACAGCCCTTCCTCTGCTAGCAAATATCCTGCACATGAATTGTGTAAACTAAACTATAAGCTCTATGAAGTGATAGTCGTCGTTATGTAGCCATCGTCTGGCACAGTGTCATTCATATGCTAGTTGCTCCATTAATATATTTTGGTTGAAATAAGGAAATAAAAGTGGTAAAATGGAAAACAAGAAAGGAAGAATGACAACCAGATATTGGAATGTGTAATTATGGCAGCAAGAGACTGAATATACAAATAGACAATAGTCAAACAGTATACAACAGAAATCTGATTGAGAGGCCCAGGAGGTCAAACCACTATGCTACAGTAATCAGGCCAGAAAGTCAAATCACAGCCTTTATCACAATGTGCCTAGAACAATCAAGGCTTGGTCAACAGCTGCTGAATTTCCTGTGTTTTGCCCTCATTTTCAACCCAGAATAAACCAGAGAAAGCCTAACATGCATTTTTCTCCCATGGCAACAACCTCCAATCAGTACATACTGAATGAAGCCTTCCCCTTTTTTCACTGTAAAGCTTTCCCATTCCTCGGCCTACCTATAAGTTTGTGCAAAACTCAAGTGATGCTGACTTATCACTTGCTATAGAAGGACTAAAGAAATAGCCTCTATTTATCCTCATTTGGTTGGACCTATTTTATTTACTTTTATTACTCACAATAGGAGTATAATAAATAATTCTTTTGGAATATATATATAATATTGGAACATGAGTTAGTTTGATACATCAGGTAAGAGTAATTTATGTTATGACAAGAAGGGTAAGTTAGTTAAATTCCACATTGAATAACTCATAATGACCTGTTGGTAATAGGCAAATATTTGAAAAATCATTATTTTTAATATTTAAGAAATACTTTTTTACTTAAATAGTAAAAAACTATTTCTTTCATTAATACTTTTCCAGATAATTGTTTTATTTGTAGTAGTCATGATCTAAATAATAGTGGCTCCTGTTGCTTTAAAAGTTCTGCTCAAGGATTATTACTATTGTAGTGTTCATTAGCATGTGTCATCAGTAGTTTAATATATTAGACAAAGTTAATACCTGTCCCAAATAGCCAATTGTTCTTTTTTTATAAATTTATTCACTGAACTTTTCTACATGAACACCCTTTTTAGTAAATTTACACTGTAATAAAGAAGATAAGATATGCATGAGAAATGCATACATGATAATTTTATTAATGAAAGTGTAAACAATCTGTGCAACTTGAAATAATATAATACTTCCTGGTAGGGCCAGTAAATATGAAATTATGAATGAGGTGGCATTTAATCTGCAGTCTTAAAAATAAAGTTTCTTAAGTTGATCAGCAGAGCCAAAGTAACAGAAAAACATAAAATCAAGAACAAAATCACAAAAAAGTAGGTATTTGGAGTAACTCGGTGAATGTGCAGAGTAGCTAAAAGGAAGTCTTACTAGAATATAGGTCTCATAAAGGAAAAGTGTATCTAAAAGCCTGAGAATATAGGTTAGAGTCAGATTGTAAAGGTAAGGAATTATTATGAGTTATTGTAATAGATTGGCAGGCAGATATTGCCAAGTGGATCATTCTATTCTATTACACCTCTATTGTAACATGTACTCCTTCACATTTGAGTTTATAAAGCTAAAGACTACATTGCCCATACTCACTTATTTCAGTTCCAACTTTGACCTAACTTACCCTAAGCAAAAGTAGCTGTATAAATTTGAAGGTTTGAAATGGGATACAGTAAGACATTTTCTCTTCTGCTGGTAAGCCCACATGTGGAGATATCTTATTTTTTTTCTCCATACTGATATTATACAAGAGATCCTAATGTATTATTTCTGGTTTTGTGGCTGTGAGAGGCATAACATGGATTAGTTACTTTGCTATCATGAATCAAGGCTGAGATGGAATGGCCTTGACCTAGCACTTTGGCCAGTGATTTGACTTACCAATTTTCAGATAATAAGAGATACCAAATCCCTAGTGGACAAGTTTTGCTGCATTGTTTCAGGAATCTTTTCTGGGGTACTGAACCACCTTCCAACAATTATACATACTTTGCAGTAAATGTATTTTTGTTTAAATTAACTAGAGCAGCTTCCATCATAGGCAACAGTGTGCTGTGTGAAATACATTAAGAAAAAAAAAACAGGTGTTTCTCAGTTTCTCCTCACTCTGGGCCACTGGCTTTCAACATGAGATGTTTTACCTCAGAGGACATTTGAGTTGTCACAACTGGGAAGCTTCTAATGACATCTATTGGGTAAAAGTCAGGGACGCTGCCAAACATTGTATGATGCATAAGACAGGCCCCACCACCACCACCTGCAAATAAATTACCTAACCCCAGTGGTGCCAAGACTGGTAATCCTTGACATTGATAAAGTTCTAGGAATTTGAGGGTGAGGTAGGTAAGAAGAGTATGTAAGAAATCAGTTAGAACTAAAATTGATGATACAATTAACATGAAATACAGATGCCAAGAAAAACGGGCTTTGGAAAGAACATAATACATTTAATTAGGAAATATTTAATGTTTTTACTTTGACTTTGTAAAAAACTAAATGCATATATAGCGTCTGGAATGTGTTGCATACCTCTTCTAAGTATAATTATTAACATATGTAATTCTCACAAGTCTATCGAATAGGTAACGTTATCATTCACAAGTAAGCTAACTGTTACACGAACTAACCCCCAAATATCAGTGTTTTCACAAAATTGAGGGCTCTTTTCCCCATGTATAGCAGAGTCCAATGTGACTTTGCAGTGCCCTAGTTCATTTTATGACTTTTTTCAGATTCAAATTTTATGAAATTAGCTTTTCTAGAGGGAGAGCATATATTTTAACCCTGATTCTTACATATAAACTGGAGAACAGCCTCTGGGGTTCTGGAGGCCCACTGGTGGCAGACTAGAATGAAGTAATCTAGGATTAGTCATTTACTTGTTCTGAGTCCTTCATTAATCTTTCTGAATACAATTGATCGTGGGTGAAATGTTTTTATTACAATCAGTGCCGTACACCCTAAGTGCTCAATACATACTTTAGAAGTGGTGATGGTGGCAGTAGGGGTAGTGGCAGTAATTCAGTAATTTCCTTGGAGGAAAAACAAAGACTTCTGTTTTTACTCAGAGCCATTGAAACTTGCTGTAGCCAAAGTTGTGAAAATAGAATTCATCTGTGGCATTCTTGAACCATTTAGCTTTTCTGATACAGCTACTAATTCCTCTTTTTTCTGCATATAATTCTGACCTGAGGAAGTACAATGGTAACCTTTGACCACTATTAGAATGCTAAGAGAATTGTAAAGCCATAAGAGATGGCATCTTGAACTTTTAGTAATGCCACCAATACCTAACTTGAGGAAATTATATTTTAATCCACTCTTGTCAAATGTTTCTGCTACTTCCAGCTGAATGTACTCCAAAAGAATATATCCCTTTCCCATTTAATTTCTCTACTTACCACTTACTAGTATGTGAAATTTTCTACAGATACATACATCTGAATGTATGTATAGATAATTTATTTAAATTTTATAAAATATATATATTCACATGCATTTTATGTATGTGTGCGTGTATATATATACACAAACCTTGCTAATTTTATGACTGCCACCAAGATATTTCTATGAAAATGGGGATTTTTATTTTTGAATGTGTCATTCTCAGGGCCAAGAATGGTCCTTGGCACAGATTATTGATTAATAAATATTTATTAAATGAGTGAATGAACAAGAAACATTTTTTGTCCAATTTTTCATATAAAGATAATTCTTCAAATATAAGAAAATTTCACTGTAACAATTTTATGTTGCTGTACACAAAGACTAATTCACATACCTGGATGTAACAGGGTATTTTAAATTCTCGCTATTTAAAGAACATAGAAGAAAGACTAATCCCAACAGAACATTATTCATAAGAAAAAGTCATATTATTTATTTATCCATTCAACAAGTATTTATTGTGTACCTATTCTATGCCAGATGATATTTTTAGCCTAAAATAATCAACAGGATCAGAATCCAATTTAAAGTGTTTATTCAAGCAAAAAGCTGGACATGGTCATCTGGGAGACAAAGACTCCAGATAAACGTGGGCAGCACTCTAAAGTTAAATGACAAGTTTTTGCTTATATAGTCAGAAAACAAAGTTTAGTAAGATTATAAAATTTTCTATATGAGGCTATAATATTATGTTACATTTTAGTTGCCATTTGTTTCCTTTCCTTACAGCTTGTTTTTTTTAATGGCTTTTTTTTTTTTCATTTTAAAAGAGTGTATTTAACATTCTATCTTAAGACAATGTGGTAGCCATGAAGTCTTTGCGAGAGAAAAGTAAGAGGGAAGTTAATCTATAAAGAGGATCAACAGTGAAGAGGGAAGGAGTCTTCCCTGGTGCCCTTTAGTCATTTGCAACATTTTAGAAAGTGATGTAGGTAAGGAAGAAGGCTAATCTATAATCAGAGGAAGAAAGGTTACAGCTGCCTAGGTTACAGCCGCCTATCATGTGACTCAGGCCCCATAATCTTATTCCTTTAAGGCTCAAAATAATTAGGAGTTCTAACAGTTTAGATTTTGAATTGCTTATTTTTCACAGTATGCTAAGCACTAGACATATTAACATGAAAAATATATGTCTTGGTTTTTAGTTCCACTGCTTTAAAAAGGAGACCATCTTATAAACAAAAAATGTCCACACACTTATCTGATTGGCTAGAAAGAAAAACAAAACCGACAATACCGACTTCTGGCAAGGATGTGAAAAAACGGGATCACTCATACATTGCCAGTGGGAATGCAAAATGGTACTGCCATTGTGGATATCAGTTTGGCAGTTTCTTATGAAACTAAACATGTAACTACCATATGACTCAATAATTACACCCCTTGGAATTTATTAACCCCAAGAAATGAAAACTTGTGTTTGCACAAAAATTTGTACATATTTATAGATTATTATTATTTATAATAGCCCCAAACTGGAATCAGCCCAGATAACCCATAAAAGGTAAGTGGTTAAAGAAATTTTGGTACAGAGATACCATGGAACACAACTCCACAATAAAAAGAACAAACTGTTCATACAGGTAACAACTTGGGTAAAACTCTAGGGAATCCTCTTGCCTCAACCTCCCAAAGTGCTAGTATTACAGGCATGAGCTGCTGACAAAATTTTAGAAGTGGAGAAGAGAATAGTGATTGCTCAGGGGTTAAAGACATGGCCAGGGGCATGAGGGAGGTGATCATAGTCATAAAAGGGAAACATAAAGTATCTTTTTTGGTGATGAAACTGTTCAGTATCTTGGCTATAGTGGTAGGCACATGAAAATACAGATATGATAAAAGTGGATAAAAGTAAAAAATATACACCCAAATAAATATAGGCTAAAGTAAAGTGTTGAAATCGGAAAAGATCAGTGGATTGTATCAATTGTATAAATTTCAATATCCAGATGGGCCATTTTCATCAAGAGCAGCAACTTTCAAAAATTGACACAACCCTTCTCATATGATGTCTCACATTTTCATCTACGGTAATTAGTACTTTTCTCTTATCACTTATCAGTAAAACTTTCTGGTCTCCACACTCACTTCCACATGTCAAATTACAGATCCAGGTAGAAAATAATATAATCTAAATTTAGTATTTTTTTAATTGTTTGAATTTCTAAATTCTAAGATTATAAACCTTTGATTTATGTAATCGCTCTTTTCAATGTATTTCAACTTTCTTTAAAAGAGAACTCCAGGCCGGGTGCGGTGACTCATGACTGTAATCCCAGAATTTTGGGAGGTCTAGATGGGTGGATCACGAGGTCATGAGTTTGAGACCAGCCTGGCCAATATGGTGAAATACATACTACTAAAAATACGAAAATTAGCTGGGTGTGGTGGCACGTGCCATAGTTCCAGCTACTTGGGAGGCTGAGGCAGAAGAATCACTTGAACCCGGGATGTGGAGGTTGCAGTGAGTCGAGATCGTGCCACTGGCACTCCAGCCTGGGTGACAGAATAAGAGACTCTGTCTCGAAAAAAAAAAAAAAAAAAAGAGCGAACTCCAAAATTGTCCCTGTCAGACAAGCAATAAGTAAATGATGCAGATATTGTATCAGTTGGAATTTTAGAAGTGACGGGTTTACTTTTTATAGGTTTTAACCAGTGCATATAAACAATACTCTCGTGATATAAAATTTTTAAACTGTTTCACCTCTGAACAATGGTTTTCCCCTTTTTTTTATCCTTTTATTTATTGGTGTCCTAAGTGTGTGCTCAATCTAACTATTAGGTTATTTAGCATTATTAAGTCTTAAAGATAAACTAAACTCCATAAGTAATGTTGCTTATATCTATGAGACAAGTCCTTTAAAAATAATCATTTACATCTGAGTTTTAACAATAGATTCTACTCATTAAAAATAATAAAATTATTAACACTCGTTTATGATAAATAAAATAATTTTTCAATGAAGAAAAGTTGAGAAAACAGTTTTTGAAAGACTGTGTAATTATCAGGAATAAGAATAATAAGTGACCTTTCCAACTGGTCAAGATAGTCATTTTGTCATATAATTAAAACACTCATTAGAAAAGCAATAGTCTCTACTTGCTAGGTAACTACCAACGTGATACAAAAGCGCTTATTGAAAATACGTATCACACTAAAACCAAAATGCTTTTCAAAACCTAAGATAATGTTCTTTCATATAGACTTTATTTTTATAATAAAATAATATTATATCATGGGAAAATATGGTCCTGTATGAAGCAGGTGGTTAAGGAGCAAATAAATTACTGGCAGATTCCTAATTATAATATACTTTTAGTCTTTTATGATAAACAACGGATGTATGTTTACAAAAATACATTATAGTAGAATCAGGTCAATAGAGTCTAAATGAAAAAGGCTTAATTTATCTGTACTCCCTTTTGAATTCAAAGGGATGGCCGATTTAAAAGAGCCACCATTTAATATAACGTGAGTTCAAAGGAGATTTATTTAAATAGGCCAATGAATACTTTTTTCTTTAATTTTCCAAATAGAAGACAATTTCAGAGTTCTAGTAGACACAGGAGAAAGTAACAAATCAAAGCAAAACAAAATATTAGGGTGGATGCAAAAAGAGTCTATTGCAAAATAATAAAGAGCTAATAAAATCATTCTATTCCCTAAACACTGCTAGTACATTGAAATATTTCACCAATGATTAGACTTTTTTTCTAAAAATTAGTAGTGTTATCATTTGTCATCATTAAATCTCTACATTTCAAAATTTTTGATAAAGAATAAAAATAGTGCTTATTTTAAGTGCAAATCAAGTAACAAATAATTTAAGCATTAGAATATTTTCCACATCTATATATATACTAGTAAAATTAAGAAGATAAATTTGGAGTTTAAATATGTGGCTGTGAAACACAGCATTCTTTTTAAATAATTGTGTTTTCAAAATCTAACTAGATATAATTTCAAACCCTATAATGGAAAATGTACCATGAAAAGGAAACAATATTTGAAATCATCTCAGCATTAATTCATTCTTCTGTATTAGTTATTTACTGCTGATGTGCTTTAATGAACTGCATTTATGCCATCAATATATAGTATTATATAATGCAATGACTTGCTCAATTACTAATGGTTAATTTAGGTCACATTTTTATGTATACTCTTATCTTTCTAACTCCATTTCCTATGTAGTATTTTCAATGGTTTATTGAATTCTTTCATTTGAATTAACCTAGTACACTGTTACGATTATTTATTATTAATACAATGAAATGAAATAAACTCTTTGATATGGTCTGCCTTAAGAACATAGAAATATTTGGCATTTGCACACATAAAATGCAATGACAGCAATGGACAATGGTTGTTGAAATTACGTTTAGATGCTTTAGAGGTTTAAAAATCAAGGAAAACCCATATGGAGGGAATTCTTACGCAAAGGTTTTGAGAGAGATAGGATTTAATCTTTATTTTTTTCCAGTCGTCTATTGCTGCATAACATACCACCACCTCAAGGCTGGTGGATGAACAAAACAACCATTTTATGATGCTCACAGATTCTGTGAAGTAAGAATTCAGACAAGGTGCAGTGCTGATGCCTTGTCTCTGTTCCATACTACATGAGATACAAGGCCCCTCCTTGGAAAATTCATATAGCCAAGGATAGATCATCCGGGGTTTCTTTATTCACATGTTGCTTCTTAGTGTCATTCAGCAGCAATGAGGGCTTCTTCACTCACATGTTGCTGCTTAGAGTCATTCACAGTGCCTACACGACTTCTCCATTTGATGTGAGTTTCTTACATTCTAGTGTCTGGTTTCTGAGAGAGCTCCTAAGCAGGAGAGTCTGCAGAACAAGCTTTCCCAGAGACCAGGAGACAAGCTGTGTGGCCTTTTATAGCACAGTATCAGAAGCCATATAACACCACTTCTCCTATTATCTGTCAAAGCAGCCACATCTTCACCCAGATTCGATTCAAGGGTATGTTAAGTTAGAAACTATGAAGGATCTGAGGTCTTACCCAACTGTGATATTAATAAGCCAAAGATGATCCTTGTACATTGATTATCCCTATGATTACTTCTTCACAGCAGGCTGGGACCCATTAGGTCAAAAGCCTACCAGTGCCAAACTCAATTGTTTTCACAAACAATCTTTTTTTGAAACAGCGTCTCACTCTATTGTCCAGGCTAGGGTGCTGTGGCATGATCACGGCTCACTGCAACCTCCACCTCCCAAGCTCAAGCAATCCTCCCACCCCAGTCTCCCAAGTAGCTGGGATTACAGGCATGTGCCACATCACCCAACTAATTTTTATAATTTTGGTAGAGATGGGGTCTCACCATGTTGCCCAGGCTGGTCTTGAACTCCTAAGCTCAAGCAGTCTGCCCACCTGAGCCTCCCAAAATGCTGGGATTACAGGTGTGAGCCACAAACAATTTTTTAAAATATATTCCAAGTAAGCAGATCTTTAGCATTTTGAACGGGTCTACTTTTCATACCCTGTGAAACTGTCCCCAAGACCTACTAGCCATATGTATTAGTCCATTTTCATACTGCTATGAAGAAATACCCAAGACTGGGTAATTTATAAAGAAAAAGAGGTTTCATGGACTCACAGTTCCACACAGCCGGCAAGGCTTCACAATCATGATGGAAGGTGAAGGGGGCACAGAGGCACATCTTACATGGCAGCAGGCAAGAGAGTGTGTGCAGGGGAATTTCCCTTTGTAAAGCCATCGGAGCTCACGAGACTTATCCATTATCATAAGAACACCACGGGGAAACCCACCACCATGATGCAATTACCTCCCACTTGGTCCCTCCCAGGACATGAGCTACAACGCAAAATGAGATTTTGGTGGGAGCACAGCCAAACCGTATCACCATACATAAGATAAACCCCAGTGCTATAAATAACCCCAAAATGTTGCTGCCCTTCAAAGTTCTCTGATGTAGGAACTCCTCATCATGCTGCTGAGACACATCATGTAGACTTGTAAGTCCCTTCTCTGGTTTTTCTTATTCCCAGGAATGGTTTTGCCTTCCTCTCTTTCAAGATGGTGGCCCCCATGGTGTATCTTTTGAAGGTCTCATCCTGAGGGAGCTCTCCACTTCCCATACAAACCTGCCAAATTGCCACCCAAAGAAAGTTCACTGTGCTATTGTCACTTAATGGTCATATATTTTCTTCTTCATCAGCCCCCAAATTTCTCATACTCACTACACCTATTTGCAAACAAGTCTGCCCCTGCATATGTGTGTGTGTGTGTGTGTGTGTGTGTGTGTGTGTGTTGCCAGGAGACACAGAGAAATAGGCTTTCTGGATCACAGAAATAGATACTTTATTCATTGTAAAATGCAGCAGCCAGAGCCCCAATCCCCACCAAGCAATATAATGAGAGCCAGATGTTACCTCCACATGAAGTAGGTTTGTGTCACAAGGAAGAAACTCCAAAATTATAAGAATCAGAACTTACGTAAGGTCTGCTGATACACCTGCCTATCTTCCCATCTAAAAAACAGAGATTATTCATTAAGCACATATCCTTGAGGTAAGGTGGGGATGAGAGGGGGTCCCTGGGCCTGGAATATAAACAAATTTTTCCAGGAAGGAGAAAGAAAGGCATTATGCCTTTATATCTCTCAGGGAGTTTCTAGTTTTTGAGACTTTCTATAGCTTCCAAAGCTGCTTACTATGTAAACATTGTTTCAGTGCCCTTTGCTCACAAGGCCTGGACCATACAGAAACACGAAAATATTTAGAGAGAACTATCCCCCAAGAGAGCAGATGCCCATATTTTGAGAAAGTGGTCCAGAAGATTAGCTTGTCTCCACTCCTCAGTGTCTAAAGAATTGGCTAGGAGTACCAAGGCTTTGGCTGAGTCCTTTTCCCAGGAACTGCAGTCATCTGGAGACCTCTTCACCCACATGTCATGGAATGGAATGGCTTGAAAGGCTTGTTCAACTGGAATTGTTGACCTGAACTCTGACACAGGGCTCCTCCACAGGCACTGGACTTCTCACATCCAGGTATGTAGGTCTAAAAAAGAGCATCTCAATAGAGAGCTTGCCACCAGCAAAGGGTTCAAGAGAATCAGTTAGAAGTGGCATGACTTTTCATGACAAACTTTGGAAATCACAGAATCACATTTGCTGAACTTAATTGTTTTGACAGCAGTCACAAGTCTGATTATATACTATGGGAGGGGACATAAGTCTCACTTGTCAATGGGAAGAGTATCAACGTATCTGGGCCCATGTTTTAAAACCACCACAGTCTTGAAAGACATTGGGAACATCACTCACAGGGAGTATGTGAACAAGGTTCCAAAGGTACACAGGCAAAACAGGCAAAAGTCACAGAAATGTCCATTAGTTATAGTGATACTGAACAAGAGAACAGGTATTAGGATTGAAACACTGAAAGATAAAATAATAAAAGTTGGTTGGGCTGAGCGCAGTGGCTCACACCTATAATCCCAGCATTTTGGGAGGCCAAGGCGGGTGGATCACCTGAGGTCAGGAGTTCAAGACCAGCCTGGCCAACATGGTGAAACCCCCTCTCTACAAAAAATACAAAAATTAGCTGGGCATGGTGGTGGGCACCTATAATCCCAGCTACTCGGGAGGCTAAGGCAGGAGAATCACTTGAACCCTGGAGTTGGAGGTTGCAGTGAGCTTAGATCATGCCACTGCACTCCAGCCTGAGTGACAGTGAGACTCCGTTTCAATAATAATAATAATAATAATAATAAAAGTAGGTTGAACAAGTGATGAATATTCCTGAATTTCAGGATAAGTAATGGGTTTTTATCTTTTAGGAAATAAAATGTGATATATCAAAAAATTATTATTGAAAAAATTTAAACTTTGTGAGATTACATATAATTTATGATTTATACTGATTTATTTTTATCACGTATTAGGATTTAACATAATCTTTACAGTGTCTTTCTTGGCCTTTATCATGCCTGGACTTTTAATAGTCTTTCAAAAATTAAATGTATCTTATGGCTAAAAATACAATTGTCGAAGAAAATATTTTGTAGCTAATAGATCTACACAGAAAAATCGTTGTTTTTAATTCAAAGACACAAAATTATAATTGACTATTCATGTATAATTTAATTTCCTGATAAATCAAATGACTGAGAAAAGTTGTTTTTATTCTAGGGGATTTCCAATCTAGAAAAGACGACTTAACATATTTTTGTGCCAGAAGCCAAGTCAGATGCTTCATTTAAAAACATTAATTTAATTCAAAAAAACCATCCCAGACATGATTTCCCTAATTTTAACACCTGAGAAATAGACCTACAAGCAGGAATCTTGAGGGACTTATACACAGTCTCACTGACAGTGAGGGTAGAATCATTCAGATTTCTGAGAGTTTCAGAATTGGAACCTAGACCCCCCCTAGTTTAAATCCTCAGCTTTTCCTACCTCACTCGTCTGTCTGATACATCCCATTGGGAAATTCAGTTGCCACACATTATTTCTTAATGCACTTTGGAGTGTTCAGCGAAAAGTAGGTCTAAGTTATGTAGTTACATGTTATATGTGCTGGTTCAAAAAATAAAGTTATTATCTCTTTTTCATTTTAAGAAGTTATATTCTTCAGAAAAAAATTGTATTTTAAAATACAGACTGAATGCAAGATGATCTAGTTTTCCCAAGAGATCCTTTCATCCATTGGTTGTGTGTCAATAAGATAGAAGAATACCTTCAAATAGAGATATTTAAAAATATGTACATACATAGCTTGCACTCAGAGACTCCAAGGGTTTTAATAATAAATAGTTTCTATATTGGGATATGTAGCAAGATAAATTGCATAATTGTAAAATTGTATATAGAAATGAAAATAAATACAACAAAAAATTTTAAATAAAGAAGTAAATAGATTCACTCTTACTAGGACCTTATCATCCAATTAAGCTTATTAAAATAGTTTCCTCATTATAATTTTTATTATTAGTCAACTTTTCTACTTTTTTTCTGTCTTTGTTGTAAATAAGCCAAATGCCTATGAGTACCCAGGGAAGCTGTTAAAAAATTGTTCTTTTATTTCTTGACAATAAAATAGAAATTATAACGTATTCATACAAATAACTAGACTATCATCTAACTTTCTTTTTTCATGAAGCTGATGTAGGTGCATGATAGGGTATATTTTGCATTTTACAGAAGACACTTCCTGTGATAGCAGAACAGTCTATTCAGACATAATGCTTCACATCCTTATGCACTGTCTCATCACTGGGAACCCATGGATGCTATACTATGGCTCAATATAACTCAGCCTAAGTGTAGATACATGGAAACAATTTATTTATGATTCAGTGGAAACCAAAAATCTCTTTATAATTCTAGGGAAAATATAACAATAGAATTGACAAATATAAAAATAGCAAAAGAAATTAAATTCACCAGGATCTCAGCAAAAGTACATTATTTTGAAAATTCACCAGGAAAAACCATATATATAAACTGCAAATTAGTTATAAGACAAAGTTCGCTGATCTGAGAACGGGCAGACTGCCTCCTCAAGTGGGTCCCTGACCCCTGACCCCTGAGCAGCCTAACTGGGAGGCACCCCCCAGTAGGGGCAGACTGACACCTCACATGGCTGGGTACTCCTCTGAGACAAAATCTCCAGAGGAACGATCAGGCAGCAGCATTTGCGGTTCACGAAAATCAGCTGTTCTGCAGACACCGCTGCTGATACCCAGGCAAACAGGGTCTGGAGTGGACCCCTAGCAAACTCCAACAGACCTGCAGCTGAAGGTCCTGTCTGTTAGAAGGAAAACTAACAAACAGAAAGGACATCCACACCAAAAACCCATCTGTACATCACCATCATCAAAGACCAAAAGTAGATAAAACCACAAAGATGGGGGAAATAACAGAGCAGAAAAACTGGAAACTCTAAAAAGCAGAGCGCCTCTCCTCCTCCAAAGGAATGCAGTTCCTCACCAGCAACAGAACAAAGCTGGACGGAGAATGTCTTTGACGAGTTGAGAGAAGAAGGCTTCAGACGATCAAACTACTCCGAGCTACAGGAGGAAATTCAAACCAAAGGCAAAGAAGTTGAAAACTTTGAAAAAAATTTAGATGAATGTATAACGAGAATAACCAACACAGAGAAGTGCTTAAAGGAGCTGATGGAGCTGAAAGCCGAGGCTCAAGAACTACGTGAAGAATGCAGAAGCCTCAGGAGCCAATGCGCTCAACTGGAAGAAAGGGTATCAGTGATGGAAAATGAAATGAAGGAAATGAAGCGAGAAGCAAAGTTTAGAGAAAAAAGAATAAAAAGATACGAGCAAAGCCTCCAAGAAATATGGGACTATGTGAAAAGACCAAATCTACATCTGATTGGTGTACCTGAAAGTGACAGGGAGAATGGAACCAAGTTGGAAAACACTCTGCAAGATATTATCCAGGAGAACTTCCCCAATCTAGCAAGGCAGGCCAACATTCAGATTCAGGAAATACAGAGAACGCCACAAAGATACTCCTCGAGAAGAGAAACTCCAAGACATAATTGTCAGATTCACCAAAGTTGAAATGAAGGAAAAAATGTTAAGGGCAGCCAGAGAGAAAGGTCGGGTTACCCACAAAGGGAAGCCCATCAGACTAACAGCAGATCTCTTGGCAGAAACTCTACAAGGCTGAAGAGAGTGGGGGCCAATATTCAACATTCTTAAAGAAAAGAATTTTCAACCCAGAATTTCATATCCAGCCAAACTAAGCTTCATAAGTGAAGGAGAAATAAAATCCTTTACAGACAAGCAAATGCTGAGAGATTTTGACACCACCAGGCCTGCCCTACAAGAGCTCCTGAAGGAAGCACTAAACATGGAAAGGAACAACTGGTACCAGCTACTGCAAAATCATGCCAAAATGTAAAGACCATCGAGACTAGGAAGAAACTGCATCAACTAACGAGCAAAATAACCAGCTAACATCATAATGACAGGATCAAAGTCACACATAACAATATTAACTTTAAATGTAAATGGACTAAACGCTCCAATTAAAAGACACACACTGGCAAAATGGATAAAGAGTCAAGACCCATCACTGTGCTGTATTCAGGAAACCCATCTCACGTGCAGAGACACACATAGGCTCAAAATAAAAGGATGGAGGAAGATCTACCAAGCAAATGGAAAACAAAAAAAGGCAGGGGTTGCAATCCTAGTCTCTGATAAAACACACTTTAAACCAACAAAATCAAAAGAGACAAAGAAGGCCATTACATAATGGTAAAGGGATCAATTCAACAAGAAGAGCTAACTATCCTAAATATATATGCACCCAATACAGGAGCACCCAGATTCATAAAGCAAGTCCTGAGTGACCTACAAAGAGACTTAGACTCCCACACAATAATAATGGGAGATGTTAACACCCTACTGTCAACATTAGACAGATCAGTGACACAGAAAGTTAACAAGGATACCCAGGAATTGAACTCAGCTCTGCACCAAGGGGACCTAATAGACATCTACAGAACTCTCCCCCCCAAATCAACAGAATATACATTTTTTTCAGCACCACACCACACCTATTCCAAAATTGACCACATAGTTGGAAGTAAAGCTCTCCTCAGCAAATGTAAAAGAACATAAATTATAACAAATTGTCTCTCAGACCACAGTGCAATCAAACTAGAACTTAGGATTAAGAAACTCACTCAAAACCGCTCAACTACATGGAAACTGAACAACCTGCTCCTGAATGACTACTGGGTACATAATGAAATGAAGGCAGAAATAAAGATGTTCTCTGAAACCAAGGAGAACAAAGACACAACATATCAGAATCTCTGGGACACATTCAAAGCAGTGTGTAGAGGGAAATTTATAGCACTAAATGCCCACAAGAGAAAGCAGGAAAGATCCAAAATTGACACCCTAACATCACAATTAAAAGAACTAGAAAAGCAAGAGTAAACACATTCAAAAGCTAGCAGAAGGCAAGAAATAACTAAAATCAGAGCAGAACTGAAGGAAATAGAGACACAAAAAACCATTCAAAAAATTAATGAATCCAGAAGCTGGTTTTTTGAAAGGATCAACAAAATTGATAGACCTCTAGCAAGACTAATAAAGAAAAAAAGAGAGAAGAATCAAATAGATGCAATAAGAAATGATAAAGGGGATATCACCACCGATCCCACAGAAATACAAACTACCATCAGAGAATACTACAAACACCTCTACACAAATAAACTAGAAAATCTAGAAGAAATGGATAAATTCCTCAACACATACACTCTCCCAAGACTAAACCAGGAAGAAGTTGAATCTCGGAATAGACCAATAACAGGAGCTGAAATTGTGGCAATATTCAACAGCTTACCAACCAAAAAGAGTCCAGGTCCAGATGGATTCACAGCCGAATTCTACCAGAGGTACAAGGAGGAACTGGTATCATTCCTTCTGAAACTATTCCAATCAATAGAAAAAGAGGGAATCCTCCCTAACTCATTTTATGAGGCCAGCATCATCCTGATACCAAAGCCGGGCAGAGACACAACAAAAAAGAGAATTTTAGACCAATATCCTTGATGAACATTGATGCAAAAATCCTCAATAAAATACTGGCAAACAGAATCCAGCAGCACATCAAAAAGCTTATCCACCATGATCAAGTGGGCTTCATCCCTGGGATGCAAGGCTGGTTCAATATACACAAATCAATTAATGTAATCCAGTATATAAACAGAACCAAAGACAAAAACCACATGATTATCTCAATAGATGCAGAAAAGACCTTTGACAAAATTCAACAACCCTTCATGCTAAAAATTCTCAATAAATTAGGTATTGATGGGACGTATCTCAAAATAATAAGAGCTATCTATGACAAACCCACAGACACTATCATACCGAATGGGCAAAAACTGGAAGCATTCCCTTTGAAAACTGGCATAAGACAGGGATGCCCTCTCTCACCACTCCTATTCAACATAGTGTTGGAAGTTCTGGTCAGGGCAATTAGGCAGTTGAAGGAAATAAAGGGTATTCAATTAGGAAAAGAGGAAGTCAAATTGTCCCTGTTTGCAGATGACATGATTGTATATCTAGAAAACTCCATTGTGTCAGCCCAAAATCTCCTTAAGGTGATAAGCAACTTCAGCAAAGTCTCAGGATACAAAATCAATGTACAAAAATCACAAGCATTCTTATACACCACTAACAGACAAACAGAGAGCCAAATCATGAGTGAACTCCCATTCACAATTGCTTCAAAGAGAATAAAATACTTAGGAATCCAACTTACAAGGGACGTGAAGGACCTCTTCAAGGAGAACTGCAAACCACTGCTCAATGAAATAAGAGAGGATACAAACAAATGGAAGAACATTCCATGCTCATGGGTAGGAAGAATCAATATCGTGAAAATGGCCATACTGCCCAAGGTAATTTATAGATTCAACGTCATCCCCATCAAGCTACCAATGACTTTCTTCACAGAATTGGAAAAAACTACTTTAAAGTTCATATGGAAGCAAAAAAGAGCCCGCATCACCAAGTCAATCCTAAGCCAAAAGAACAAAGCTAGAGGCATCACGCTACCTGACTTCAAAGTATACTACAAGGCTACAGTAACCAAAACAGCATGGTACTGGTACCAAAACAGAGATATAGATCAATGGAACAGAACAGAACCCTCAGAAATAATGCCGCATATCTACAACTATCTGATCTTTGACAAACCCGAGAGAAACAAGCAATGGGGAAAGGATTCCCTATTTAATAAATGGTGCTGGGAAAACTGGCTAGCCATATGGAGAAAGCTGAAACTGGATCCCTTCCTTACACCTAATACAAAAATTAATTCAAGATGGATTAAAGACTTAAACGTTAGACCTAAAACCATAAAAACGCTAGAAGAAAACTTAGGCATTACCATTCAGGACATAGGCATGGGCAAGGACTTCATGTCTAAAACACAAAAAGCAATGGCAACAAAAGCCAAAATTGGCAAATGGGATCTAATTCAACTAAAGAGCTTCTGCACAGCAAAAGAAACTACCGTCAGAGTGAACAGGCCACCTACAAAATGGGAGAAAATTTTCGCAACCTACTCATCTGACAAAGGGCTAATATCCAGAATCTACAATGAACTCCAACAAATTTTCAAGAAAAAAACAAACAACCCCATCGAAAAGTGGGCAAAGGACATGAACAGAGACTTCTCAAAAGAAGACATTTATGCAGCCAAAAGACACATGAAAAAATGCTCATCATCACTGGCCATCAGAGAAATGCAAATCAAAACCACAATGAGATACCATCTCACACCAGTTAGAATGGCAATCATTAAAAAGTCAGGAAACAACAGGTGCTGGAGAGGATGTGGAGAAATAGGAACACTTTTACACTATTGGTGGGACTGTAAACTAGTTCAGCCATTGTGGAAGTCAGTGTGGCAGTTCCTCAGGGATCTAGAACTAGAAATACAATTTGACCCATCCATCCCATTACTGGGTATATACTCAAAGGACTATAAATCATGCTGCTATAAAGACACATGCACACATGTGTTTATTGTGGCACTATTTACAATAGCAAAGACTTGGAACCAACCCAAATGTCCAACAATGATAGACTGGATTAAGAAAATGTGGCACATATACACCATGGAATACTATGCAGCCATAAAAAATGATGAGTTCATGTCCTTTGTAGGGACATGGATGAAATTGGAAGTCATCATTCTTAGTAAACTATTGCAAGGACAAAAAACCAAACATCGCATGTTCTCACGCATTGATGGGAATTGATCAATGAGAACACATGGACACAGGAAGGGGAACTTCACACTCTGGGGACTCTTGTTGGGTGTGGGGAGTGGGGAGGGATAGCATTAGGAGATATACCTAATGCTAAATGACGAGTTAATGGGTGCAGCACACCAGCATGGCACATGTATACATATGTAACTAACCTGCACATTGTGCACATGTACCCTAAAACTTAAAGTATAATAATAAAAAAAAAGTATCCCTATCCTCAGGATCTAGTTTCTCCTTGTCAGAAGAAACCACAAGAGAGAAGAAATGTGTATCTTCTTTGCCCACTATTATACCTATAGAAAGGTTAGATAAATAAGTTTATGCATAAAGGAATGAAACAGATTAAACAAAATGAATACTTTTAGGTGTGCAGATAAGATATTTTACAGAAATCTGATTGAAACTGCAGAGTTTAATATGGTGTGATGATAACACAATTTTTACAGATTTCAGAGGCAAAATGACATCTCTTTCTTAGCTATCTTTTAAGGAAAATAAGGTATTTTCATATTCTTCTTCATGTTGCTAAAATAAAAGTACTTAAAAGAGCTAAATCCATGAAGAAATCACCAAATGGAGGGGGAGGAGAAGTACCATATTAGTTTATATATTAAGCTTCCAAAGATTTTTATTTTCCACTTTGATTCACTTTACTTATAATACTAGATCAATAATATAAGCAGTAACACTTTTACGCTTTAATTTTTATCTCAACAGAGATATCATTGACTTCTCTAAGTAAAGCTGAGGAGACTTTCTCATCTGGTAATAAATACATAATTATTAACAGAAAATAACAGCTTCTACTATAATTATATTTGTACTTAGCTATATAACATTTAAATTTTTTCAGTTTTTTTTATCTTTAAGTAACTGTGAAGAAGTGGCTAATTATAATCTCAAATAAGGCTCATCTAGCAGGTAAAAATATAAAAATAATTTTGATTAGTTCTTATATATGAAATAAGTTATACTTGCTCTATATGGTCACGTCTCATTTCCTATGAATATTTTAATAAATTATAAATAGTATATACAGAAGATATATTTGAATATACTAATAAGTCTAGTAGTTGCATGCATTGAACTGTTCTTAAATAAATCTTTATCTTTTCATACCCATTGTTATTTGCCTAGTTGAGGCCATTATCATCTCTGGCCTGGAATATTACAATAGTTTCAAGTACTGAACTCTTTTGATCTATTTTCCATACCACAGAGTAACTTAATTAAAATTGAGGTTCAATACCTCCATCTCTTGCTTAAAAATACAAATGGCTTCCCATTGATTTCTGGATTAAGTATGTGTATTAGTCCATTTTCATGCTCCTGATAAAGACATACCTGAGACTGAGCAATTTACAAAAGAAAGAGGGTTAATGGACCAACAGTTTCACATGGCTGGTGAGGCCTCACAATCATGGCTGAAGGCCAGGAAGAGCAAGTCATGTCTTACATGGATGGCAGTAGGCAAAAAGAGAGAATGAGAGCCAAGCAAAATGGGTTTCCCTTGATCAAACCCTCAGATCTTGTGAGACTTATTCACTATCACAAGAACAACACGGGAAAGACCTACCCCCATGATTCAATTATCTTCTACCAGGTCCCTCCCATAACACGTGGGAATTATGGGAGCTACGATATGAGATTTGAGTGGGGATGCAGAGTCAAATCATATCAGTATATAAACTGCTTTTATAGCACAAATTGCAAAGTCCTTCATGGGTCAATAACTTCACGTTCTTCTCTCTTTTCTCCACTCTTCTCATGCAACAGTCCAGCCCCATGGACATATAATGGTATCTTCCACTTTGGAGGTTTTATCTACCTAATTCTCCTCATTCTTGAATATTCAATTTAGGCATCCTTCTAGGAAGTAACCATGAACTCTTTCATCCACTCTGACTTGGGTATCCATCCTCTGGGCTGCCATGTCACTCTAATTGCTTATATATTTGTGCAGATCTTATTGCACTCTAAGTCCTAAGAGATTGGGAGTGTGTCTGTCATGTACCCTACTTGCATATCTGGTGACTGGCATAAGAGAATGAAACTGCCCCTCATACTGTAGATGCTCAGTGAATATTTATGGTACTAGAGACAAATACTAAAGTTGCATGCACAAACATGCAAATGTTGCTTTTTTCAAAGTTAATAAAGTTACATTTTGTAATATTCACATTATCTGCATCTTAAAATGACTTTTTTTTGACAAATTTAGATCTTAACCTTATTGAACACAAAATAAATTTTTTTTTTTTTTTTTTTTTTTTTTTTAGATGGAGTCTCGCTCTGTTGCCCAGGCTGGAGTGCAGTGGCGCGATCTTGGCTCACTGCAAGCTCCGCCTCCCGGGTTCACGCCATTCTCCTGCCTCAGCCTCCTGGGTAGCTGGGCCTACAGGTGCCCGCCACGATGCCCGACTAATTTTTTTGTATTTTTAGTAGAGACGGGGTTTCACCATGTTAGCCAGGATGGTCTCGATCTCCTGACCTCGTGATCCACCTGCCTTGGCCTCCCAAAGTGCTGGGATTACAGGCGTGAGCCACTGCGCCTGGCCACAAAATACATTTTAAAAATATCTCTGGTACCCTAAATAATTCCCATTTCAATCCTGAACAGAATAGGTATTCAGCTTTTAACTAAATCATATATATTTTTAAAAAATATGTAAATCATGTCTGTCCTTATCCTGAAAGTACGTATTTCATTATGGTTTAGATAGTTTTCACTGTCGACTTCACATCTTCATCTTTCTCAGTATACTTTCTAAAATATCCCAAAGTACTTTGAATTATTTTGCTATGTTTAAAACAATTATTGTACCGAGAACAAAATGGTTCTTCATTTATTGCAATTTTCATTAATTCTTTCACATAAATTTATTTTTAGGACTAGTGATTCTCTAATGGTACATTTATTTATTAAGATAAAGAAATAAGTATAGAGGGTTTTCATAAATATAACTGAGAATTTAAAAAATTAACTCCAGGAAATTCTTTAGCAATTAAAAATTGGAGAATGTTTATAAAATATATGAACTCATAGGTAGGATAAGTTTTATTTTTAGTATACCAAACCCATGTTTTTGAGCACTGTGATTGATGATATAAAGGGTATAAATTACAAGAACAATTGAATACTTTGACCATTAGGTGGTTTCTGATGAAATCTATTATCCTTTTTTATTACAAATATCATCAAATAAAATAAAATAGTGTGATTTTGGTATAACATTTCTAAAAATACAGAGGTCATCAAATGACCTCTGATCTAAACATTTATTATGACAAAAAGGAAAATAACTATATTTTCAAGATTATTTACATTAAGTATTATTTTGTAGGTGTGTATTCATATGATGGATCTCTTACTAGATTTGTTTGTATGTAAATATATTTGAATATAAGCATACACATAAATACATATGTATATATATATGCACACACACATATATACACATACTCCAATGCACCAAGACAAAAAACAAAATAAAGCAAATGTTAATATTTTTTCTAAACAATTACTGATACGGTTTAGCTCTGTGTCTCCACCGAAATTTCATGCTGAATCTTAATCTGCACATATCAGGGGAGGGACCTGGTGGGAGGTGATTGGATCATAGGGGTTGATTTTCCTCATTCTGTTCTCATGTTAGTGAGTGAGTTCTCACAAGAGCTGATGGTATAAAAGTTTGGCACTACCCTCCTCAATCTCTCTCTCCTGTCACCATGTGAGGCGTGTCTTGCTTCTCCTTCACTTTCTGCCATGATTTTAAGTTTCCTGAGGCCTCCCCATCCTTGCAGAACTGTGAATAAATTAAACCTCTTTTCTTCATAAGTTAACCAGTCTCAGGTAGTTCTTTATAGCACTGTGGAAACAAACTAATACAATTACCTACTGCTCTTCTTTGCAGTTTCCTTAGATGCAACATGTTGGATATTGTTGAGTAGTATTTGCATATATGTAAGCTTGAAGCATTAAAAATTGGAAACATCCCTTTTTATGGCTGCAAAATGTTCTGCGGTGTATACGCACCACATTTTCTTTATACAGTCTTATATGGTTTGGCTGTGCCTCACCCAAATCTCATACTGAATTGTAGTTCCCATAATTCCCACGTGTGGTGGAAGGGACCTGGTGGGAGGTAACTGAATCATGTGTGTGGTTCTCCCATGCTATTCTCAAGATAGTAAGTAAGTTGTCACGAGATCTGATGGTATTTTTAAGGGGCTTCCCCCTTTGCTTGGCTCTCATTCTGCTCCTTCCTGCCACCATGTGAAGAAAGACATGTTTGCTTCTCCTTCTGACATGATTGTAAGTTTTCTGAGACCTCCCCAGCCCTGCAGAACAGTGAATCAATTAAACTTCTTTACTTTATAAAGTACCCAGTTGTGAGTATTTATTTATAGCAGCATTAGAAGCAACTAATACACAGTCTATTATAATGGGCATTTAGGTTGATTCCATGTCTTTGCTATTGTGAATAGTGCTGCAGTGAACATACACATCCATGTGTCTTTATAATAGAATGATTTATATTGCTTTGGTATATACCCAGTAATGGAATTGTTAGGTCAAATAGTATTTCTGTCTTGAGGTCTTTGAGGAATCACCACACTGTTTTCCACAATGGTTGAACTGATTTACACTTCCACCAACAGTATATAAGCCTTCCTTTGCAGCCATAAAATAAAAATGAGATTATGTTCTTTGAACGGACATGGATGGAGCTGTAGGCCATTATCCTCAGCAAACTAATGCAGTAACAGAAAGCCAGATACCGCACTTTCCTCCTTATAAGTGGGAACTATGTGATAAGAACACACAGACACATAGAGGGGAACAACACACTCACTGGGGCCTGTTGAAGGGTGGAGGGTGGGATGAGGGAAAAATCAGGAGAAATAGCTAATGAGTACCAAGCTTAATACCTGGGTAAGGAAATAGGCTGCACAAAATCGCCTATGACACATGTTTACCTATGTAACAAACCTATACATGTACCCCCAAAGTTAAAAGTTAAAAAATAACACCATACTGCTTCACAGTGTAGTAGTACAGTTGCCTTATTAAAAAAAATTGGAAATGTCATTTTTGCCTTTATATATGAATTGTATATATCTACTCATTTTTTGGAAGAAGTTTGCCTCTTTTTACACAGTATTGTTTGTGGCAAGTGGTAGTAATGTTATATATAATGATCAATTACATTTAATTTTCTCTCTTTGTTTATATTCTCATGAAAATTGAAATATGCAATCATGGGAATTTTGTCTATATGACATATGGTATTCAATAAAGAGAGAACAAACACCTTTTTAAATTACTCAGCCATGACTTTTGCAGCTTTGCTTTATGAATATATTTATAAATCAAAGGTCCTATTTCTTAGATGATGAATGCTAAATGTTTATTTAAATTCTAGGCTATTTACCAACACACACCTCAAAAGTTAGACATTACACAATTATAGAAGATGACTTTCATAACTCCATAAACCAAAGAATCATATATTTATTGCTTATATACATATCACAGGGAAATGTATAACAATTTATAAAAATGAAAAATAATAATCACTTTTGGTTTATTTAAATCTCCAAAAATGCAAGTTTTAAAACTCTTTTTTGAGATTTTATGTACTTGCTTAAGAAAATCTACAGTTTTATTTCACACTTGCATATTAATAATGCTCTCAATGACTCCAGAACTTTTTATTGTTTCATGAACTGTTTAGTTTCTTGATCAAATCAACCAGGGTTGCTTCAGTCTTGTTTACCCAATTAACTTGTTTTTGCATACTATTTTAATTGATAATACAAAGACGAAACTTCAGTTTAGACTGCGGTTCTCTATAATTTCTCAAAGTCTGCCTACCACACATGGATTTTCTTATCCATAGATTATATTATATAAATTGTAACCTTACTTGGGACTTAAATGTGAGAGTGAATCATTATGATAACTCTGAAAATCAGACAGTAATTTCAATACTAATGCTCAGATTAGTTGTATATGTTAAAAATCAATTCAAAAAAGTATTCATTAAGCATCTCTTATTCCTTCTTCCAAGGCAACGGTGAATGGAACAGACAAGATTATTTTTTCTTAAAGCTTACATTCTAGTAAAATTGAAATATAATCAGTAAATGCAGTGGATTAAATATTCCTGGAAACTCTCTGCCACTACTCTCATAAAGAGATGAATATTATTCTCTGTCTTTTGAATCTGAGTAGGCCCTGTGTATTAGTTTGTTCTCACACAGCTAATAAAGACATACCTTAGACTGGGTAATTTATAAAGGAAAGAGGTTTAACGGACTCACATTTGCCACATGGCTGGGGAGACCTCACTTTTACAGTGGAAGATGAAGGAAGAGCAAAGGAACGTCTTACATGGTGGTAGGCAAGAGTGTGTGCAGGGGAACTGTCCTTTATAAAACCATCAGACCTCATGGGACTTATTCATTATCATGAGAACGGCACAGGAAAGACCTGCCCCCATAATTCATTTATCTCCCACAAGGTCCCTCCCATGACACATGGGGATTATGGGAGCTAAAATTCAAGATGAGATTTAGGTGGGGACACAGACAAACCATATCACCCTGTGACCTGCTTTAATTAAAATAATGCGGAGAAAATGACATTGTCTAATTTCTGATACTGGGCCAATAAGATATCAGCAACTGGGGCAAAACCTCATCCAAAAGGAGATGTCAAAGTAGAAGACTATGGAGATACTCTACTGGAAAGCTTCAGCTGAGCTCCCAACTGACTGTCAACAATCGCCAGTTTTGCAAAGGAATCACCTTAATGTTTTAGCTGGTTGAGCCGCTACTTGATTGTCGCTCCAGCCAAGACTACACAGAGAAGAATGACTTTCTTGTCAACACTTAGTATCATAAGAAATAATAAGTGATTGTTGCTGTGTAAAGCCATTACATTTTTGAGGTGCGAAGGAAAACCAAAAGGGAAGGCATATTTAATGTTTTTGATTATGTTTGTTAGAAGAGGAAAAGTATGTGTTAATTATAAAAATAAGGCAAGGAAAGGGAGAAAAGGAGGAAAAGGCTTACAATTTTTGCTAAAATGGGTAGGGTAAGCCTCCTCATTAAGAATGTAATATTCAAGTGAAAATTCTAAGATTCCCATTATTTTTGGAACATTTGTTTTCTAGAATTCTGATGCTCAAGCATTTTTATGGCTCTAGATGCTTACCACAATAGTTTTCAATGATTCAACAGACACCTGGCATCAAAAATTCCTGAGGTCCTATTTTTCCTTCTCATCAAAAGTTGAAAAATAGTGAAAATAAATTACACTTAGGCGTTTAACGTATTCACAATGAAACCAAAAAGAGCCATTCAAGATAATTTTGCATTAATAGTACATTCAATTAGAAGATTATTGTTTAACTTGTGTAAATGGAGAAATCAAAAAGTACACTTACCTGGAGTTGGGACAAGCAGGTAGGTGACAACTGGGCCAGTAAGACAAGAATTAAAGTGACTGGCCATAAAGCTCATAAAGGCAGTAAAGCTAATCCAATTGGTATACAATTTTTATATTGAAAATTAATAAATTAATTTTGGTCTATATATATTTCTCATGAATTTGGCTGATAAAAATCATTACCAATAAATTCAGCATCCATTAATAAAAATGAATTTATAGTTCTGTAGATCTGAGGGCACACATCATAGGCCAGGAATTCCCAATCCTGCTTGACTAGTAAAGGCATCTGAGTTACCATCACCACCTGCAGCAACAACAACAATACCTGAATCCCATTCAAACAAATTAACTCAAAACTTGTGAGGATGGTTGTGAAACACAGATTTATTTTAAATCACCCTAGTTTACTGGTTAATTTTAATATGCAGTCACACTGAGAACTACTGCCATAATCAATGGTGATTCTCTCCTATTGCAATGCTGACCTATGAGTTCACTAAAACAGACAGATTCTCCAAGAATCATCTCTCTTGTCATGTTCTCAACTTACAAAATAATATCTATATGAGATTTTGCAGTGATAATGTTGCATAATTAGCAACCCTCAAATCAGGGGATTTCAGCACGCTTATTGCTTTCTTGCTTACTAGGCTGAGAGTTATATGAGGCTTTAAGGTGCCTGTGGGGTCAACTCACCTTGTCTTCAGACTACAGACCACAGTTTGTGTTCAAGACTTTACCTGTCTCATTTGTTGACCCATGCTAAAGAGTCAACGGATCCTTATGATATAGTCTTTTCATAATGGATGGCAGGGGATAAAGAGGATTGGTGGAACTCTCTAAGCCTCTTAAGACTTGTGCTCAGAAATGGTGCTGTCACTTATGCTTACATTCTAACGGACAAAGAACTCCCTGTAGAAACCCAATGTTTATAAGGCAGAGAAGTGTACTCCATCCACAGGGAAGATACAGCTGTGACAGAGAGTAGAGGATGCATCTGGAATAAACAGTACTATTAACCACACTGCTCATTTATATACTGATAACATGGTGTACTTGCAGCTTCCAGAAAAGGAAATACAGAAAGTAAAAACTTTGCAAGTGGCTTTCTACATCTCTATCAAGGTTACTGATAACTCTCTTGTATTTGACACAGGTTTGACTAAAGATAACTTACTATCTAATATACACTGAATAGAAGAATATTTTAATATATTTTCTCAAATAGTTGAATATATAAATATGCTTTTATTTTTATGCTTTCTATTGTCACTTACATTGTAATGTAAAAATGTGTGTTTCATATGCTTTTGAGTATGTACTGAAAATGTGGAAAATGAAAAATCCCTACAAATGTAATATTAATTCATGGCATATACGTTTATAAGTCTATATTTTGTAGTTTCTATTGAAAAAACTAATTTTTTAAAATCATTTATACATTACTGCATTCTTGCCAAACTGTTGAACAGTTCCAAAAATCTTGCTGCCATAATTTTACTAAAGTAAAGAATAGCAGTCATATTTCTGTATTAAATATTGAAAACTAGAAAATTAGAATCAATGTCTTCAGGAAGAGTTTTATTTTTTAAAAAAAGTTATCTAGATTAATCAATTAGTTGTCTAAATAGCTGAGGTATTCATTCTCTGTTACAATGTATTATGTAGTTACTGTATTAGATTCTCTATAGACATTGTTTTAAAGAGTCACCACAATAAGAAATTATTATACCAACTTTATAGAGAATGACTGAGAGCTTCATAATTGGATAAGATAAAGTATGAAATTGTAAAAAGTAATTCAATTGGATGGTGCCTTTTACTATTTTAAAAAATAATTATCACTCTCAAAAGGGTTACATCAAGTTTAACTCTGTTTTATCTGTTCAGATCTACTAAAGAAAACAAAAGTTTAGTTATAATTTCCAACTCACCTGAGAAATTTATAATTCAAATCAACAAAGATTAAAATAATTTAGTCAGCAAACAACTTATTAATTATATTACTAAGGATCTAAAATTAACTTGCCAGAAATCATATTTAATAAATTAATGAAAGAACTCACTTAGGTGCACAGGCGACAGGAACATTGAAGGACAATAAAGATTTGTGTGCATAGCTAGTGGCCAGATTTCTCAATCTTTCAAGTGATTTGGCAATTACTACTAAATTAAAATATAAAACTAATTTAACTATGTGCATATTTGATAAGAAATGTCATCATGTAGAAAGTTGATTTTTATAAAATGAATATTTGGAATGACCACAAAATTCATGTCTAAACTATTATGTGTGAGCTATAATTTGTTTGAAAGTAAAGTAGGCTTATGACCAAAAATATATTAGGGCATAATAAGTTCATGTACATAGCTGAGATTATGGCTTTGTTTTAATAATTTGTTGCATTTATATAGCACATCACACTGAATAAAGTATGTTGACACACATTATTTTAAGGGTTATTTGGTAAGGATTCAAAATAAAATGACATAGATTTTGTAGGGTCATTCAAATTTGATAATGAACCTGGGCTAAGAAAGTTGAATAAATTATTCAAAATTAGACTATAGTTAAGTGGGAATGCCATGAATCTAAGCCAGACATTTTGATATAGGTCCAATATTCTTTACACTATATTAAAGAGATTGAATATTAATTGTCTAGCTAGTTCATCAGTTTGGTTTTTATCACAGCATAATCCTATAGAAAATTTATCTTTTTAAAATAAACTAGAAAATGGAATTTTAAAATGTGAAAAAAACTTGCAAATATTTAATGAAAACAATTTTAATTTTAAGGCATCTTGCTCTTTTTTATTGCATCTTGCTCTAAGCCTAAGGATACCTAGCACTTAAAAATTATGATAGGACCATAAAATATTGAAGCAGGAAGGCAAAGTGTAATGTAAGCTTTTCCTTTATTTCTTTCTTTTTCTCTTCTCTTTCCTTTTTAATTTTTTTAATTTACATTTAATTTTTTTATCCTCTTTTCCTTTCCTTTTGCTTTTACTATTTCACATTTAGTGGTAAAAATCATTTAAAAATAAAATCTCCTGTAGTATATCCTGTACAATTAAATGGTCTGTTATGCTGAATAGGAATGGTCAGCTAGTACAGTTGACACATTTACCTTTCTCCCTGAAGCAACCTCTGATATCTTCTTATAAACAATAGAAAATAAAAATGACAACATTTTTGTCAAAGAGGTTTGTGTTATACTTGTTCAGCTATGTAGCTTTGTTGGGAGATATAGAAAGTAAGCAAAGGCCAGACATAGTAATTTGGCATACCATGAGTATTAGATTTGAAGGCAGAGTGGGAACCAATTATTAAGAAAAAAAATGTAAAAATATAATTCCTATTAATTTGTGAAAAGGTCTTAAGATTGTACCATTCAATTACATTTCAAAGATATAAATGAATGATGAGAGAATGTATATACCTTGGCTAAAATCACGTGGTAGAAAGGAGCTTGGAATAATCACCTTGGCCTCAGCTGTAAACACAGATTTTAGTTCTATGGTTTTATAATAAAGCTTCCTTATAAAGTATAATGACAATATCAGAAATATTCTCAAATATTTGAAAATTAAACTTTATACTTCTAAATAACACATAGACCAAAGAAAAAGTCTCAAGTGAAATTAAAAAATTAATTTGAACTAAATGAAAATAAAAATGCAATTTATCCAAATTTGTGGAACACAGCTAAAGATACTGTTAAGAGAAAGAAATGTCAGATAATTCACTGAGAGAAAATATTTGCAAACCACACATTGGATAAAGAACTTGTACCCCAAATGTACAAAGAACTCTGAACACTCAACGATAGGAATGCAGCCTTTGACAAAACAATCTATTACCACATACAAATAACGCAGTGATGGAATTAAGCAGAAAAGGTGCAATCCTGAGTAAGTCTGGAAATGAGGAGAGACTGTACAACTGCAGGCAAAAGAAACTGTACATATGCACTGTTTTATAGTTTTAAAGTAGTTCTCTACACAGGACAGCTTAAGAATTCTGATGCTACTAGACATGTATTTTGTTCATTTGTTTTGGAAAACTTAATAAGTCAATAGTAGAGAAACGTATGTTTCTCACTGTTGGAGTTGGGTATTATATACAAGGCAGGAATGCTAGAATGATCTGTATGGTACTGCAGTAGAGCTGGGGAGACCAGTATGAACTAATGAATTGCTTAATGCAGTTGCAGATAGATACATATAGAAATATGTATAGCTCTGTGTATAAACACATCTATTTCCTTGCTCAGACAGCTAAGATATCTGAAATAAAAACATCCCAGTCATATTCTAGTTAGAATTCGAAACCAGTATCTGGGCACTGAAATTGTGCAGATATTGGTTTCTAATTCCAATTCGAATATGACTCTTCAATAAAAGAACTGTGTCTTCCTGAAGAAAGGGTGAATTTCAGGGAAAGGAATTTGCAATATGAGTTTGTGACATTCTGTAGTTCCAGAAAGTAAGGAAGTAATATGTTCACACATACACACATGCAAAGTTGAAGGGATATATAAACAACTGAAAGAGCCCCCAGAGGTCAAAGATAGAACAATTTGAAACATAAAATAATAAAGCAGTATTAAATAATAACTCAAATTATAAAATAAATACTCATAAGTCCATACTGATATGAATACATTGTTGAATAAATAAATAAATGGGGCAAATAGGCCAATACCTGTGCAGAAGAATTCTAGATACCCTGTAGAAATACTCCCTATCATGAAAGATGAAGCATAACTCCTTATTCCTTACATGTATACCTCACATAGTTACTTCTTAAACGGAGTACAGTGTGAAGAGAGGGAAAAAAAGTAGCCTTAGAGTATTAAACCTGACAAACACTACCTTAGCCAGGTAGGTGATCATGGTTATCATCAACAATGGTAACATCAACAGTTGACAGCATGTACCCTTGTAATGAAGAAACAAGAATGGCAATTTATCTCTGTGGTGTTCCTCCCCAAAATACACAACTCCATTCTAATCATCAGAAAAACATCAGAAAAAATCCAATTGAGAGGAATTTGACAAAGTGCCTGACCAGTATTCCTCAAAATTGTCAAGATCATCAAAAGTAATGAATGTCTGAGAAATTGTCATAGCCTAGAGAAACTTAACCACACACGATGACTAAATGTCACACAGTAACCTAGTTGAGATCCAGGAATAGGTAAAATGAATTACATGAAAACTAAGTCAATCTCAAAGTGTAGATTTAAGTTAATGATAATAGTGTATCAATAATGACTGATTTGTTCTGATAAATGTATCACACTCTGGTAAGCTGTTAAGCATAAGGGAAACTGGGTATGGAGTATATGTCAACACATATTATCTGTGCATTATTTCCATTAATCTTAAATATGCTCTATTGCCATAAATCTAGTCTTAGATGTATATACACACACACATATACACCTATGTGTTTATATATAAATCTAAAACACATATATGTATGTGTGTGAATATATATATGTTCATGTATATGCGTCTGTGTGTGTATATACACATATATAAAAAAGCATTAAATAGATTGACTAAATGACCTTCCCTAAATAGGTTGTATAATCACTTCTGTTAATTGCCGTTATATAGTATGAATAAGTCTAGGTATCTATTATACTGCATAAGTATAGTTAATATGTACTGTATACCGAAAATTTGCTAAGATAATAGATTTCAGGTGCTCTTACCACCAAAAAAGAGAGAAAATCTAGATAATTTTCTTAATCCATTAATTAAGAAATACATTTAATCTTATATTAATCTCATTATAGAAGCATGAATTTAATTCCAATGTAGTTTATTTAAGAGAAATATACTTAGTTATGCATAACAGTAAATTATAAGAAAGCAATTTTCTTTCAGATAGATAACAACTGTGTTTTACCTGAATTGGCTAAAAAGGACTATAGGAAGACTGCTTCCATAAAAGTTAATACGGGACAATGCAGGAAAATGGCTGATAGGAGGCAGGACTAACTTTCAGCTCTGACTCAGACGAACAGAGCAGTGTGTAGACACCCACATCGTGAACTTTTGCACCAACAACAACCGCAGGAACATACCAGAAAGCTGAGAACACACAAACCCTTTGAAGGTGGTGGATTGCCACTGCAGGCTCCGTGGGACAACAGAGGAACTGTGAGTCGGCTTGTTTTCTCAGCTGGTAGGCATGTAGCTGGGAACAATTTCTCAGCGCTGCTCAACGGCTGCCTGGAAATGAACTCGGTGCTGTTGAGTGGGGCACAGTGGGAGTGAGACCAATCTTTTGGGCTATGGGCTGCATGAGCTGGTAACACCTATGGCTGCCAGCTTTATCTCCCTTCCCTGTTTACCTGTGTGACACAGCAGAGGCAGCCCTTCCTTGGTTACCTGTGTGACACAGCTGTGTGACACAGCTTTATCTCCCTTCCCTGGTTACCTGTGTGACACAGCAGAGGCAGCCCTAATTCCCCTAGGAACATAGCTCCATTGGCCTGGGAACCACACCCTTTTCTCCCACAGCAGCCTCAACAAGCCCTCCTGAAGGAGAGTCTGAGCTCAGATAAGCCTAACCCCGCCCCCACGGATGGTTTTCTCTACCTGCCCTGGTAGCTGAAGATAAAGAACATAATCTCTTGGGAGCTCTATAGCCCTACCCACCGCCTGACCCTCCCTATACTACTGCAACTGATGTGCTCTTGAAATCTCCACCTCCTAGCTGGAGGTCAACTAACACAAAACCAGCACACTTAACAAAAATACATCCAAGGACCTTCACAGAGTCCACTTCACTCCCCTGCTGTCTCCACCAGAGCAGGTGCTGGTATCCATGGCTCAGAAGAGACCTGAAGACAAATCACATCACAGGACTCTTAGAAGACACTCCCCAATACCAGCCAGGAGTCCAGTAGCTCTGCTGGGTGTCTAGATTCAGAAGAGAAACAGCAGCCACTGTAGTTCACCCCTCAGGAAGCTCCATCACTAGGGGAAAGAGGAGAGCATTACATCAAGGCAGCACCCTGTGGGACAAAACAATCTAAACTGCAGCCCTTGAGTCCCGGATCTTCCCTAACATAGTCTATCCAAATGAGAAGGAACCAGAAAAACAATTCTGGTAATATGACAAAACAAGGGTCCTTATCACCCCCAAAAGATCACACTAACTCACCAGCAGTGGATTAAAACCAAGACAAAATCCATGAATTGCCAGAAAAATAATTCAGAAGGTCAACTATTAAGCCAATCAAGGAGGCACCAGAGAAAGATGAAGTGCAACTTAAATAAATTTAAAAAAAAAAGAAACATGATATGAATGAAAAAATCCCCAGTGAAATGTATAGCATAAATAAAAAACAATCACAACTTATGGAAATGAAAGACACACTTAGAGAACTGCAAAATGCACTGGAAATTCTCAGCAATAGAATCAAACAAGTAGAAGAAAGAAATTCAGAGCTCGAAGACAAGGCTTTCAAATAAACCCAATCCAACAAAGACAAAGAAAAAAGAACTAAAAAATAAACAAAGACTCCAAGAAGTTTGGGATTATGTTAAGCAACCAAACCTAAGAATAATTGGTGTTCCTAAGGAAAAAGAGAAATCTAAAAGCGTGGAAAGTGTATTTGAGGGAATAATCCAGGAAAACTTCCCTGGCCTTGCTATAGATCTAGACATCCAAACACAAAAAGCTCAAAGAACACCTGGGAAATTCATCACAAAAATTGATCGCCTAGGCACATAGTCATCCCGTTACCTAAAGTCAAGATGAAGGCAGCAAGAGCTGTGAGGCAAAAGTGTCAGGTAATCTATAAAGAAAAACCCATCAGATTAATAGCAGATTTCTTAGCAGAAACCCTGCAAGCTAAAAGGGATCAGGGTCCTGTCTTTAGTAGACAGTGTGACCATTGACCAAATTGGAGCATAAAATTATTTATGTTGTAATAGTTGTTATTATAAATATCCTGTGCCTCAGAGTTTCCAAAAATTAAAACACTGAGAAAAAATGGCATTTATTTTTATTTCTGAAAAATTGACTTAGCTGATACATATAAAATCCTTGCAGTTAACAATCTATGTCACTTTCCCATTAATGACCAATTGATAAGAGGATACTGAGATCATATGAACTTGGGTATGCACACATATGCATACACATCCTATATTGTTAGTCTGTATTCTATTCTCACAAAATATAACATTAAAAATGACTCAGTACCAAATAACTCTTAGACCTCAAAAAGTCCTCCCAAGCAGAACCCAAGGTGTGATGATAATTAGAGGCCCTTGGTGAGGAGGAAAGAAGTAGATCCTTAGTAAAGGGACTGGAACAGTGAAGGAAAGACAGACTACTCTTGAATCAGTGCCCTGTTTCAAAAGTACATCACTGATTGGATGAAGAGAGAGAGATCATGCCCACAGAATTTGTGGATAACCAAGATTCAGAAAACTGGGTAACGCTAATAATAAATGAGGTTACTGAGGTTCAATGAGATTAACAGTTTTGCCCAAATTCTTACTTTTAATCTGTTGTAGAGAAGAAATTAAAATTCAGGTTACTGGATTTCTAGTTCATTATTTATTCCATCATGTCATACTCTGGGTGTTCATTATTGTGCATGGGATAAAATATTTCAATAAATGACATTTAAAGTCCATTCCAACTTTAAGACTTTTATAATAGTATTTGAATTAATTGTGTTTTAATCCTGTCATTATCAAAAGATTGATTGCATGTGGTATAAAATATAGTATAAAACTGAATTTTTTTATAATTCCATAGTTTATAGAATGTGATTAGTATATTAATAAAATATCTGATAAAATTGCATATGCTTCTTTTGTATTGCCATAAGAAAAGTCTAGCCAGAAAAAAAAAACAAAAAACAAAAAAAAACAGATGCACAAGTCAGGCCTAGCTGCCAGAAAGCATAATATATTGACTTAAATGATAAACATCATAGTATCAATAAGACAGAGTTATAAGAGATAGACATTGTGGCATCTGGTAAACAAACATAGTCACATAGCTCTGTTTGAAATTTGAAGCAACTTTAACTGATAATATTTATTTGCAATGGTAGAAAATTATCAGAATGCAATCTGGCACAATTACTGGCAGGAGATAATCTAAGAATCAAAACTTTAGCATTTCATTTAATGTGAAAATACAGTGTTAGAAGTTGTATTGATATTTTAATCTTGTGTCATACTAGAAATATTGTTAAATCTCTGTGATTCCTCTTTGCCATTTGCCTCACAGCAGAGGAAAAACTGCAGTTGATCTATTAATAACTGAATAGACTTAGAAATACATTGTACTATCCCATTTAATGAGAAATGTTAAAATGACTTTAAAAGCGCTGTTGATTATATTTTCTGATATTATTACCATAGCAATGGCTTAGTTAAATGCAAAGTTAGATTGTGTTCATATTTTCACATTGAAAAGTTATTAGTCATTAAATCAGCAAAAAAACCCTTTAAACTATATTTTGATATTTAGAAAAATATATATACAAAGTAGTTAAAGTTATGTAAGCTTGTTGTCTACTATAAAAAACATTTTGCACATAATACTTTTTATAGGTCAATGGCTATACCTAGGTGGCTGTAGCTTACACACTCAAACAGCCACAAAAACCTAACCTAAACAGCAGTAAGAAAACAAAAGAAAAAAAAAAAACATTTCAAATCTTTACAAACAATTGATAGGGGGATAAAAGGGAATGCATATTGTTATGGACTGAATTGTTTCTCCCTCCAATTTCATAGCTTGAAGCCTTAACCTCCAACGTGACTATATTTGTAGATAGAGCCATTAAGGAGGTAATTAGGTTAAATGAGGTCCTGAGATTGAAGCCCTAATCCGATAATACCAAAGTCTTTATAAGAGAGGAAGAGGAACCAGAGCTTGCTCTTTCTCTCTCTCTCTCTCTCTCTCTCTCTCCCTTCACGTGTGTGCCAAAGGAAAGGCCACGTGAGAACACAGCGAGAAGGAGTCATCAGCAAGCCAGAAAGGGAAGTTTCACCAGCGGCTTGGTATTGGACCTCTAACCCCCAGAACTTCGAACAAATGAGTTTCTGCTGTTTAAGTCACCCAGTCTATGATATTCAGTTATGGTGGCCCAAAAATATTACTACATATACTTATGAGAAGAAATATCTTCTAAGTGCTCATATTACTTATGCAACAAATAAAAATAATCTATAAAAATTTATGATAATCGAACAAAAGATTTGATACACATCCATAACATCATGGTGTACAACTTGATTATATTATGCAGATATGCTATAATCTCAGGTAAATGTATTAGAAAACACTGTAAACATTAATGAAGAAAGTAGTATATGTTCAGGGAAAGAAAGTAGAAAATTTGTATCTATCGATCTCTACAATTTAGCTTAATGAATTCATAAGTCATGTAGTAATGTAAATTATATGTTTTCAAAATATCTGGTGTATATATATATATAAAATCTATATAATTATATAAAATGTTGATTCTTATGGGAATGTAATATAACTTTTTAATGACTGAAAAACAGTTACATTTCAGAGTCCATCTGGGACAATTATGTTTATATAACAATTTTATAATTTTTTTAGTTTTAATAGCTCCAAACTTTGCCATAATTGCTTGTTTTAAGCCTTTTCAAATGTGTGGGGGAAATAAAAGATTTGCCACAGCCTCACTATTTTCTAGCCAAGTATTATCAAATACATTTTGAAATCTTACAAAAAATGATTACGTTTATAAAGCAAAATCTAATTGAGACAATACAAATTTCTGTTATAAATTGCTAGTAATCATTATAGAAAGATTAGAAAGCCAGATAATTCTGATTTCAAATTTACCTCTAAAATTAGAAAAGTTAAATCCAGAAATGTCAACATATCAATATTTGTATATCCATCTATCTATCTATCCATTATATTTGAAATTGTCTAGTGTCAGAATATCCTAAAGCATAAGGTTGCACATAAAATTGCGCATCATATTGTCATTAAACTCATATGGTCATTTGTTATGTTTTACGTTTGTTTCTATTGGTCCAGTTCCCGGTTATATAAAAAAAATTTCATGACAGTTTTTCAGATTCTGTTATTAATTTAATTTATTTAGTAAATAAATTAATTCCATGTGCCAGGAAGAGAAATTTGGGGGACAAATAGAGAACAATATGGATACGCTCTTATCTCTCATGAAGTTTTCTCCTTAATGAGACAGACTGACATTAATCAAATAATCACACAGATAAATGTATAATTTAAAATTGAAATAAGTGTTATGAAGAAAAACTACAGCTACTGAAGCCTAGCTTTATGAAGTAAAAATGTATAGCCAATTTACTTTCCTGAAAAATTATAACATGTTACATTTTTATTCATTTTAAATGCAATTTGTTTTAATGATATATAGAGTTTTACTCTTTACTAACTTTACTATTTAAAACAATACTTAGGGACAATTTTTATTTCGGAAATTACTCCTTAATGATATTATCAGCTGGAAAGTGTTAATGTAATTTCCAGTTGTGCCCAAGTTACCATGGAAGGGGATAGTTACAGATAATCTCTAGTAAATATCTTTTTCTTTTCCTTTTTTTTTTTTTTTTTTTTTTTTTGAGGTAGAGTCTTGCTCTGTTGCCCAGGCTGGAGTGCATTGCCGTGATCTCGGCTCCCTGAAACCTCCGTCTCCTGGGTTCAAGGGATTCTTCTGCCTCAGCTTCCTGAGTAGCTGGGATTACAGGTGCCTACCATCATGCTAGGCTAATTTTCGTATTCTTAGTAGAGATGGGGCTTCACCATGTTGGCCAGGCTGGTCTTGAACTCTTGACGTCAGGCGATCCACCCACTTCAGCTCCCAAAGAGCTGGGATTACAGGTGTGAGCCACCGCGCCTGGCCATAAATATCTTTAAATAAAAAAGTTATACACATGTGGCTTCGTTTGCTTTTGTTAAAATAATATTTAAATTCACTAAAAAATATGATCTGTAGTTAGTACCACAGATAATGATAAACCAGTTACACACTAAGTAAAGTGTAAATTGTACTAGATAATCATTTGTAAGCAGGAATCGAAGGTGATCTTTGTAATTTCTTTTAAAAATACCTATATATAAATTCAAAAATATAACTATCTTTTAGACAAATAAGTCTAAGTAATATTTTTTACTGAATAATCTATATAATTTAAATAAAAGTAAATCTGTTATTATATCCAGTTTTAATATTAAGAATAGTCTAGAGATCTAGTTAAAATAATAATAACCCTTGAAATCTTAATGAAAATTTAACTTTTTTTAAAGATTTGATAAATACACTCACTATTAGGTAAGTTTTTCTCATTAATGGGAATGTGAGTTAACTACATCTGCTCTTTTTAAACCAGCTTTCAGACTAGAAATAAAAAAAGACATTTGCCTCCTAGGTACTTACCAATTTCGTTAGAAATGATGGATTTTTTTGTGGTATAGAGATTCTTAGGTGATAAAAATACTGATTGCTTCTCCTTTCTAATATAGCAATAGTTCATGTCTTGGAACTACTTCTACTGTCAAAGTGAATAATATTTTAATATGTTTAGGAATGGCTTTATTCTTCCTTATAGAAAAATTGAATGACTTTTGACATTAAGAGAGTTTGTTATCAGTCACTGGAGTAGTACTGATACCAAATCTATTTGATAATGTGTTCGAGCTTCAGGTGAGATTCTGGAAAAAAGAAAACCAGAGGCTAAAATGTGCCCATGATAGCTCTCTCTCTCTCTTTGGGTGGTTTGTGTAAGCCAAGAATCATACATTTTAGCAAAGCAGGAGAGCTTCTCGGAAAATGGGCCTTATCAGAAACTGGATTTGAAATTAGATTGTTTTTGCAGAGCTGTTTCTTAAGCATTTATATTTGAGCTCTAGAAAGTATTTCAATGTAATAATCAAGCTTTTGGTTTCTAAGCCTTGATGAACTCTAAGTAGCATCAGAATTGTCAGATAAATTTTTACCAAACCAAAAATACAGTTCTAAGTATAATTGTGTGCATTAAGAGATTAAAATATATTGTAGTGCTGTGCCAATATTTATAGAGTTCATTTCTGTCCAAGCAAGTATTTCTTAATGATCTGGAGTACTTACTGTGTACTGTGTCCTGCATGTTGATAGATTTATTATAGACAATTTAAATAGGAGAAATGCCCACCTGCCTCCCCACACAACCTGCCTGGCCATCCCTGTCTCAGGGAGCAGGTCACAGGTCACCGTGGGTAATTCTAGCCCCCACTGGGGAAATGTTCCAACACCATGCTGGTTATTTTGGTAGCTGTAGTTGTAGGGTGTGTGTGTGTGTGCACGTGTGTGTGTGTGTGAGAGTGTGTGTGTGTGTGTTCTGTGACCACCCATTCTTCATGGTATGTCCTACCCTGTCCCCAGATCTCCTATTACCTCCACAATAACAGAAACACTCCCAGGGATTCTGGGCAGAAGGTGAGAACAAATAACTGCTGTCACCCCAGAGGACAATTTTTAGTAATAAAATTGAGTGTCAAGTATTTTTTAAAAATTATAATAGATTTAATATAGAAAATTTTAATATTTATAGAGCTCATGTCTGTCCAAGAATGCATTTGTTAAAGATCTGGAGTATTTGCTATGAACAATGTCCTGAACATTGATAGATTTATTATAGAAGATTTTTGAAACACAGGGTCCTTTGGATCATTAGTTATATTATAACAGGAAACATGAAAATGAACACATAGGTAAATATTTACGATACTCCTAAACTCTAAATGATTCCAACAAATTTCCTGTTCTAGGAAAAATAATCACCAAGACAAAAACAATGAAGAGACAAAGACTACTAATTTTTATGCATAATCTGATGTTAGACAGAAAAGAAAAGCTATGAGACTAGGCAATTTCAGAGCACCAAGACAGCTTGTCAGCTGCTTTTATAATAGAGCACCTCATACAAAATCAACCCAGTGAGAAGAAAATCGGCATTGCTGCCAAGCAAGCATAAGTAAATAAACACTCTCAAACAGTTACATGATAACAAATAAGATGTCCGAGTGTATAAAAAATTAAAACAACTTGAATAAAAATGTACAAAACATGAGAATTAGTAAAATCAGCAGTTTGAAAATATGCAGTGGAAAATGACCTTTCCTAGAATATTAATAAAGACTGTATAACTTATTATTACATTTTATAGTTTTCAAAAATGTTAAAAACGTATACATGGCAGATAACAAAACTGGGAAAGACCTAAATAAATATTAAGTGTAACAGTGCTTTTAGAAAAATATTCTATCGCTAACAAAACTATTGGTCAAATCTGTTGTCAATGTAAAATTAAGAAGATAAATATAATCCAGTAAATAAAACTTCTATTTGAGTAGTTATGTTGGCATTTTTAATATGAAACACTGTTTTCTCCATAAAGAACATAAGTTATGTAATCCAGGTTCACAGCTGGGGTGAAGTTTAACGTTGTAAAAACAGTAAAAATAGACATAATTTAAAGAATGCCTGCATATGAAGAATTTCTTAAATTGTGATCTCTGTTAACAAACTCTGAGACAGAAATTTGCATATTAGAGTTTTGCTGGGAAGTGCCCTTAGGGGTAATACCTGTAAGAGAGTGGAAAAAAAAAGTATATACCCAGAGAGAGATGTTTAAACTATAATACAATTGCAATAAAGGAGCTCTGGAGTTAGAGTGGCCCTTCAGACTTGTCCCAAATTACAACAAAGAAGCTGGAATATGTAACTTCTCACTGGTCAGTTATTAGACACAGGAGGCAGCTACGTTTGGATGAAGGTGTGTCTCAGAGACAGGTGCCTCTATGAGCAATCAGCAGTCAACACCAGGAAGTGCCTATTGAAAAGGCAGATATACATGCTGCCCTACAATATCCATTACTGTCAACCACTTGTGCCACTCACATTCACTTGCTTTTTAGTATAAGTTCAACCCATGTAGAATATGCTTCTCCAGGACTTGTCCAAGAAAAACTGCACCAAACACTTGTTAAAAATGACAAGGAAGACTACCCAGAATGATTGCAAGAGGAGTTAAGGCTATTGCCACAGGGCGAGAAATTCAACTCAACTGAAAGAAAAGAAAAGAAGATTTTCAAATGCTGGTGTGAGCTAGTGCAAAAGTATTAGAGGATCTAAGGGGGAAGACTAGTCAATGAGATTAGGCTATCTATATATATTAATTGTCTTTTATCAAAGTTAGGCTCCTACCTACTCATAGAAACTGAGAGACAGAGGTCTTATCTTTCTTGATGATTACATTTCAGAGATGGATCCCAGATTTTTGAGAAAGAACTTCATGGGTGGTAAAACTGGCAAGAAGCTGAGATAATATTTACACTCACAGGGGAAGAGAAATAATTTGTAATTTTAAGTTTTTTAAAGTAAATACTGCAAAAAAAGGAGGCCAGGGGCCTGTAGTCAAGAAGAAGCCTGTCTAAATTTCAGTCAAGCTGAAGGGAAGATTCAGGCCATACTGGTCAGACTGCAGTTACCAGAATTGTTTGGAAAAAAACTCCAAGTATAAGGTTAGTGTCTCAAAACATCAATCCTGTACACAATGCACATACTGGCCACTTTTTATCAAGATTAGGTAGGGAGTAATAAAAGATATCCCCAAGTAGACTACCTGAGACCAAACATTTTATTTCCTGCATTCTTTGCAAAAACCCAGCATTGTCTCCTCTTGATGATAAGTGCCAATTAGCTCTGTCAGGATGGTGAGTCTTTTTTTTTTTTTTTGCCTAGTGTTCTCGATATGAGGAACTCAAAGTAATTTGGTGGCAGGTAGAGCTTATTTATCCCATGTTGGAAGAGCTTCTCCCAGAAGAACCTGGATCTATCCATACATAGAGTCTAAATTTATCTTTTGTTTTTTTTTTTTTTGTTATTATACTTTAAGTTTTAGGGTACATGTGCACAATGTGCAGGTTAGTTACATAGGTATACATGTGCCATGTTGATGTGCTGCACCCAGTAACTCGTCATTTAACATTAGGTATATCTCCAAATGCTATCCCTCCCCCGTCCCCCCACCCAACAACAGGTCCCAGTGTGTGATGTTCCCCTTCCCGTGTCCATGTGTTCTCATTGTTCAATTCCCACCTATGAGTGAGAACATGCGGTGTTTGGTTTTTTGTCCTTGTGATAGTTTGCTGAGAATGATGGTTTCCAGCTTCATCCATGTCCCTACAAAGGACATGAACTCATCATTTTTTATGGCTGCATAGTATTCCATGGTGTATATGTGCCACATTTTCGTAATCCAGTCTATCATTGTTGGACATCTGGGTTGGTTCCAAGTCTTTGCTATTGTGAATAGTGCCGCAATAAACATACGTGTGCATGTGTCTTTATAGCAGCATGATTTATAATCCTTTGGGTATATACCCAGTAATGGGATGGCTGGGTCAAATGGTATTTCTAGTTCTAGATCCCTGAGGAATCGCCACACTGACTTCCACAATGGTTGAACTAGTTTACAGTCCCACCAACAGTGTAAAAGTGTCCCTATTTCTCCACATCCTCTCCAGCACCTGTTGTTTCCTGACTTTTTAATGATTGCCATTCTAACTGGTGTGAGATGGTATCTCATTGTGGTTTTGATTTGCATTTTGATGGCCAGTGATGATGAGCATTTCTTCATGTGTCTTTTGGCTGCATAAATGTCTTCTTTTGAGAAGTGTCTGTTCATATCCTTTGCCCACTTTTTGATGGGGTTGTTTGTTTTTTTCTTGTAAATTTGTTGGAGTTCATTGTAGATTCTGGATATTAGCCCTTTGTCAGATGAGTAGATTGCAAAAATTTTCTCCCATTCTGTAGGTTGCCTGTTCACTCTGATGGTAGTTTCTTTTGCTGTGCAGAAGCTCTTTAGTTTAATGAGATCCCATTTGTCAATTTTGGCTTTTGTTGCCATTGCTTTTTGTGTTTTAGACATGAAGTCCTTGCCCATGCCTATGTCCTGAATGGTAATGCCTAGGTTTTCTTCTAGGGTTTTTATGGTTTTAGGTCTAACATTTAAGTCTTTAATCCATCTTGAATTAATTTTTGTATTAGGTGTAAGGAAGGGATCCAGTTTCAGCTTTCTCCATATGGCTAGCCAGTTTTCCCAGCACCATTTATTAAATAGGGAATCCTTTCCCCATTTCTTGTTTTTGTCAGGTTTGTCAAAGATCAGATGGTTGTAGATATGCGGCATTATTTCTGAGGGCTCTGTTCTGTTCCATTGGTCTATATCTCTGTTTTGGTACCAGTACCATGCTGTTTTGGTTACTGTAGCCTTGTAGTATAGTTTAAAGTCAGGTAGCGTGATGTCTCTAGCTTTGTTCTTTTGGCTTAGGGTTGACTTGGCAATGTGGGCTCTTTTTTGGTTTCATATGAACTTTAAAGTAGTTTTTTCCAATTCTGTGAAGAAAGTCATTGGTAGCTTGACGGGGATGGCATTGAATCTATAAATTACCTTGGGCAGTATGGCCATTTTTACGATATTGATTCTTCCTATCCATGAACATGGAATGTTCTTCCATTTGTTTGTATCCTCTTTTATTTCATTGAGCAGTGGTTTGTAGTTCTCCTTGAAGAGGTCCTTCACGTCCCTTGTAAGTTGGATTCCTAGGTATTTTATTCTCTTTGAAGCAATTGTGAATGGGAGTTCACTCATGATTTGGCTCTCTATTTGTCTGTTCTTGGTGTATAAGAGTCTAAATTTCTTAAGAAATAAAGCATAAATGTATTATGCTTATTTTAGGAAGATAGGAAGGATTGATAAGAAGAGCCATTCCTATGATATGCTTGGTTTCTGAACCAATGTATTCTTTTTTTTGTTTTTTTTCTTAAGACAGAGTCTCACTCTGTCACCCAGGCTGGAGTGCAGTTGCATGATCTCGGCTGACAGCAGCCTCTGGCCTCCCATACTGAACCAATGTGTTTTGTATATTGGGTACATAGCACCACATAACGATTATTAATTTAAAGTATATATGCATCTTGTGAACTTACACAGCATTCTTGCAGACAAGAATTCAGGAAGAAACAACATTGTTAAGTATTCAAAAAGTGATTTGGGGCTATGTGCAGTGACTCATGCCTGTAACCCCAGCACTTGGGGAAGCTGAGGTGAGAGGGTCACTTGAGCCCAGGAGTTCTAGTCTAGCCTGGACAACATAGTGAGACTTCATCTCTACAAAAAATTAGTCAGTCATGGTAGTACATGGCTGTGGTTCTAGCTACTTAGAAGGCTGAGGTGGGAGGACTGCTTGAGCTTGGGAGGTTGAGGCTGCAGTGAACTGTGATTGTGCCACTGCATTTCAGCCTAGGTGACAGAGTGAAACCCTCACTGAAAAAATTTAAAAAAAGTTTTTTTGTAACTTTATTAGGCTGGTAATACATTGTACTCTAAATGATAGGTTTGGTAGATCCTACGGCCATGTTTTCACTGCTATAGCTCCTTTCGTATAGAGTGAGTATCTTGTTCCAAGATGATTTTATGTGTGATTCTACATTGGTGGATCATGCGTCTGCAAGTATTCAGATAGATGTTCTGATCAAGACTCTAAGGACAGGAAATGAAAACCTATATATGGAACATATGCAGATATTAAACAACGTTAATCTTTATCCTTTCAGCGTAAGAAGTCATTCATGTATTTAAATTGTCAATTAGTTAATAGTTTGTCTCTTTGAGGAACAAATGTGTATTGGAGTCAACACTGATCTCTTTTTCTGAAAATGTGGAAATTCAGCAATAGCAGAAAGCTAGGTTAGCCTTTGTGACTGAGACCATGTCATTGTACCCATCTCTTGCTTCCATCCCTGCCATTATTGCTACTCTGTTCTTGTAACCACTGTGCAAATAATAGAGTGACCAATAACAATTGTGGATGGAATCACCTGGCCATATATTTCTGTCTACATGGTTATTTTGTGGGTTACCCATAACAGATGTTCCCCTATGGGCATTAAAGTGCAATACAAAGTTCATCACACTTACATCTCCTCCTGTAAACACATCCTCCTGAGATATCAGTATCTCAGAACCAAATCTTTTAATCATTTTTGTATTTTTTATTTCAGGCTCCAGACCAAACAGCCAAATCATTTTTCTACTGCATATATAAGCCTGTGTATATATTTCTCGGCAGATTAGAGGCTTTATTACTGCACCTCACCCACTTGGAAAGAGAAACATAGTGTGTAGCAATTGATAATGTGAACTTTCATCCAAGAGGGAACGTGGGAGTTCAATATAAAAGTGAAAGAAACTTCAGATGTTTGAAAAATAAGGTGGGCAGCAGCCAGTGTGGTGGGTTCAGTGGAAAACGTGGAGTTTAAGAGGAAAAGAGTGTGTCTGCGTGATACACATTTGCACAGGGAGCCAGACAATCCAGGCCATGGTGGAAAACTTTGACTGTACCAAGCCCTGGCTCTGACTTGGAGAACTGTTGGAAGACTGTGAAAATGAATGGCAGCAGGAAGTGGTTGGTGCACACTCCCAGACCCCAGCACCAATAAAAAGCCCTTCCTTATCCTAACTCACAGTGAGGCACAGGGTAACATGCCAGCCAGCATAGGAGACAGTCACTGGTTTAGAGAGTCATGAGATTAGCATTTGTGATATAGTCTTAAGTAGGGAAGAATCTCCCACAGCCAAACTGAGAGGCAAGTATGACATGGAGGCCAGTCATGGGCATCAGAGTTGGATGCAATCCCCTGCCTTTTCAGGACTAAATCAGGAGGGATTTGGCACTAAAGCCATGGTTCCAACCCAGCAGCAAATTTTATAGCCTGGAGTGGTGTAGTGGTTTGAAGACAAACTGTTTGTGACCAGCTGGCTGTCCCAATTTTCTGCCACAGAAGGGAGCACTGGTGGGTCAAGAGCATGAGAATAAGACAGGTCCCACTATGATCTGCTAGGCTGTGGAGTGCATGTTCCCCCTCTTTCTCTGTGCTATCTTTTTGGCACAGGAATGGTTGCTTTACTCCTCCATGGAGCATTGCTCCCTGGGCCTGAGAACTGCCTTCCAACTCCTATTAATGCTGGCACTTGCACCTGACATTGGGGGCTCACGTACAGGCTTGTCCATTCTAGCTCTGCCTGGCTTTGCTCCCTCTCCTACCCTGAAGGCAGAACACAAGACTGGGACCACAGACAGTATCAATGCCAAGCCTGTCACCTGAAACACCCAAGTACTTCTACTGGTTAAAAAGAAGTAATTCAAGCATAAGCCCTACTGCCACCACAGCTGGCTCTCATTTGCAAGTGCTAACTACTGGCCTGGAGATTGACTTGCATAGACCATTTGCTGATCTTATACAGCACTCAGGAGGGACACAAACTTTATGATACCTCTGCTACCACTATTGCCCAAATCACCTTGGCTACCTAGAAGGCCTTGAACATGGTACTTGCCTGGTATATACATTGCCATTACAAATGGCATTTGAGAAAGCCACCTTACTAAGGCTGTTTATAACCAAGGAAATCAAGCAGAGTCTATGCCACTGAACACACCTAGAAGCAAAGCCAAATGACCCTATTCAACATACATTATAGACACATTTTCGGGGAAAAATAAAATTTCTACCCCAACAAAAGTGAATTTAAACATAAGAAGAAGCAACTGTTAACTCCAGATGTAAGAAAATCAGTGCAATAATACTGGAAGTATGAAAAATGAGGTACTATGACACTCCCAGAGGAGCACAGTAATTCTTAGCAATTAAGCCAAATAAAGGAAATCACCAAAATGTAGAAAAAAATTTAAAATACTAATTTTTAAGAAGCTCAATAAGAACACAGGCAATCTGAAAATGAATACAAATAAAGCAGAAAATTAATTCAAGATATGAATGAGAAATTCACCAGAGATAATCTTAAAAAAAAAAAAGTTTGGAAATTAAATACATATTGACAAGATGACAAAATACACTTGAAAGCTTCAAAAACAGACTAGACTAAGCAGAAGTTAAAATCTCAGAAGTTGAACATGGGAAAAAAATACCAAAATCGGCAATAGAAAAGCTTCAATTCACCTGTAAGGTAAACTCTATAAAACTAACAGTGCACTTCTCACAAAATAAACTTTAATAGCCAGAAGAGATTGGGATTTTATTTTCAAAAGGCCTAAAGAAATAAACTGAAATCCACGAACTTTGTATCAAGCTGCAGTAAGCTCCATAAATGAAGGAGAAATAAAGTTGTTTTTTTTTTTTTTTTTTTCAGGGAACCAAATGCTGAGAAAATTCATCACCACTAGACCAGCCCTACAAGAAATGCTCTGAATAGTCCTAAACATGAAAATGAAAGGTTGATACTCGCCATAATAAAAAAAAGTATAAAACTTACAGATAATACAAAACAATTACTCAGAGGAAGGGAAAAAAACCAAATGGCAACATGATAGAACTCCACTAATCCACAAAGACAGAGAAAAAACAAACAAAAATAAAGAATATACAAAGCAGATAGCTAATAATAGAATAACAGAAACAAAACCTCATATGTCAATATTAAACTTGAAAATAAATGTATTACATGCTCCACTTAAAATATATAGATTAGCAAAACAGATTTTTTTTAAATGAATAAACTTTATGCTACTTAAAAGAAATTCACCTTGCTAGTAAAGACACATATTGAAGATGAAGGCGTGGAAAACGATATTCCATGCAAACTGAAACTAAAAGCAGGCAGAAGTAGCTATATTTATATCATATAAAACAGAATTTAAATCAGAAGCAGCAAGAAAAGACAAAGAAGACCATAATATAATGAAAATGGATAAATTCAACAAGAAAATATAATAATTCTAAAATATGTGCACCCAACACTGGAACACTCATACTCACAAAACAAACATTGCTAGACCTAAAGCAAGGATAGATAGCAACACAATAGTAGTGGGGGATTTTAATCCCAGACATCATAGACACAGAAAATCAACAAAAGAAACTGAAACTAAAATGGACTTTGAACCAAATGGACTTAACAGATATTCAACAGCTGCAATACACATTCTCCTCATCAGCCCGTGGAACATACTTCAAGATAAACCATATGTTAGACCAAAAAATAAGTATCCATAAATTTTAAAAAATCAAAATTATTCCAAATTTTTTTTCAGATCCCAACGAAATAAAACATAATTAATTCCAAGAGGAACTGTCGAAACTATACAAATAAGTGGAAATTAAACAACATGCTCTTACTCCTGAACAATCTTTGAGTCAATGGCAAAATTAAGACATCAATTTTAAAAATATTTTAAACAAATGAAAATGGAACTACAGCATACCAAAACTTCTGGGTTATAGCAAAATTAGTGCTAAGAGGAAACTGTTTTAAATTTGTATTTTCCTATTCTGGAAAAACTATATTGGTATTTTGGTAAGAATTGCATTGAATCTGTAGATTGTTTTCAGTAGTATGATCATCTTAATAATATTGATTCTTCCATTCCCTGAGCATGGGATATTTCTTCATATGTTTGTATCACCTGTAATTTCTTTCCTCAGGGTTTTGTAGTTTTCCTTGTAGAGATCTTTCTCCTCCTTAATAATGTCTGTATCAAAAGAATAGATCACAAATTAAAACCTATTGAAACTCAAAGAACTATAAAAACAAGAACAAACTAAATCCAAAGTTAGCAGAAGAAAATAAGTAACAAAGAGCCAAACTAAATAAAATTGGAAAGGAAAGAATAATACAAAGGATCAGTGTAATTAAAAGTTAGTTCTTTGAAAGGATAAATAAAATTGATAGACCACTAGCTAGACAAATCAAGGAAACAAGAGAGACTATCCAAATAAACATAATCAGAAATAAAAAGGAGACATTACAACTGATACAATAGAAATACAAAAAAAATCAGGGACTAGGAACAATATAACCACAAACTAGAAAACGTATGGGAAGTAAATAAATTCCTGGAAACACACAATCTTCTAAGATCGAACCAGGAAGAAATAAAAATTCTGAGCAGGTGAATAATAAGTAATAAAATTGAATCAGTCATAAAAGTTCTCAAAACAACAACAAAAGCCCAGGGCTAGATGAATTCACACAGCTGAATTTCAACCAATTTACAAAGAATTGGTTCCAGGTCTCCTCAAATGGTTCCCAAAAATCAAAAAGGAGAGAATCTTCCCTAACTCGTTCTACAATGCCAGCATCAACCTCATACCACAGCCAGACAATGACATGACAGAAAAAAAACAAAACTGTAGATCATTATCCCTGGTAAACATCTATGCAAAAATTATAAACAAAATACTGACAAACCAAATCCAACAACACATCAAAGAGATAACACATGATAATCAAGTGGATTTTATTAAAAGGATGCTATGATGGTTTAACATACATAAATCAATAAATTTGATTTACTACGTACACACAACTAAAAACAAAAACATATGATCATATCAATAGATGCAGAAAAAGCATCTGATAAAAATTCAGCATAGCTTCAGATAAAAACCATCAATTGGCTGGGTATGGTGGCTCACACCTGTAGTCCTGTTACTTTGGAAGAGTGCTTTAGCCCAAGAGTTTGAGACCAGCCTGGAAAACATGGCAAAACCTCAACTTCACAAAACATACAAAACTTATCTGGGTGTGGTGGTGTGCACCTATAATCCCAACTACTCATAAGGCTGAAGTGAGAGGATTACTTGAACCCCAGAGGTTGAGGCTCTAGTGAGCTGTGATTGCATCACTGCACTCCAGCCTGGATGGTAGAGCAAGACCCTGTAAAAAAAAAAAAGAAAAAGAAAAAGAACAACAACAACAAAAACAAAAAACAAACAAAAAAAACAAAGCAAAGAAAACCTCATCAATAAACAAGGCATTGAAGGAACATATGCCAAAATCATAAAATCCATATATGACAAACCCACAGCCAACATCATACTGAATAGAGAAAAGCTGAACGCATATCCTCTAAGAACTGAAACATGACAAAAATGCCACTTTCACCACTCTTATTCAAATAGTACTGGAATTCCTAGTCAGAGCAATGAGGCAAAAGAGACAAATAAAAGGCACCCAAACTGTAAAAGAGGAAATCAAATTATTTCTGTTTGCTTCTGATATGACCTTAAATCTAAGAAAACCTAAAGCCTCCTCCAGATTCTCCAAGCATAGCACTTGAGCTCTGCTAAGGGACAGGCTGACTCCTCAAGTGGGTCCCTGACCCCTGAGCCTCCTGACTGGGAGAGAGCTCCCAGCAGGGGTTGAGAGACACCTCATATCGGAGAATTCCAGCTGGCATCAGGCCGGCATCCCTCTGGGATGAAGTTTCCAGAGGAAGGAGCAGAGCAGGCAGCAATCTTTGCTGTTCTGCAGCCTCTGCTGTTGATACACAGGCGAACAGGCTCTGGAGTGGACCTCCAGCAAACTGAAGCAGAGCTGCAGAAGAGGTGCCTGTTAGAAGAAAAACTAAGAAACCAAAAGCAATAACATCAATATCAACAACAGGGACCCCCACACAAAAATCCCATCTAAAGGTCATCAGCCTCGAAGATCAATGGTAGATAAATCCACAAAGATGAGCAAAAACCAGTGCAATAATGCTGAAAATTCCAAAAACCAGAATGCCTCTTTTCCTCCAAATGATCACAACTCCTCTCCAGCAAGGGCACAAAACTGGATGTAGAATGAGTTTGATGAATTGACAGAAGTAGGCTTCAGAAGTTGGGTAATAACAAACTCCTCTGAGCTAAAGGAGCACATTCTAACCCAACGTAAGGTAGCTAAGAACCTTGATAAAAGGTTAAAGGAACTGCTAACTAAAACAACCAGTTTAAAGAAGAACATAAATGATCTGATGGAGCTGAAAAACACAGCACAAGAACTTAGTGAAGCAAACACAAGTATCAACAGCCGAATCAATCAAGTGGAAGAAAGGATATCAGAGATTGAAGATCAACTTACTGAAATAAGGCGTGAAGATAAGATCAGAGAAGAAAAGAATGAAAAGGAACAAACAAAGCCTCCAAGAAATATGGGACTAAGTGGAAAAACCAAACCTATGATTGATTGGTGGACCTGAAAGTGATGGGCAGAGTACAAACAAGTTGGAAAACACACTTCAGGGTATTATCCAGGAGAACTTCCTCAACTAGCAAGTTGAGGCCAACATTAAAATTAAGGAAATACAGAGATACTCCTTGAGAAGAGCAACCCCAAGACACGTAATCATCACATTATCCAAGGTTGAAACGAAGGAAAAAATGTTAAGGGCAGCCATAGAGAAAGGTCAGGTTACCTACAAAGGGAAGCCCATCATACTAACAGCAGATCTCTCTGCAGAAACCCTGCAAGCCAGAAGAGTGTGGGGGGCCAATATTCAACATTCTTAAAGAAAAAAGTTTTCAACCCAGAATTTCACCATCCAGCCAAACTAATCTTCATAAGTGAAGGAGAAATACACTTATTTCCAGACAAGCAATGTTGAGAGATTTTGTCACCACCAGACCTGCCTTACAAGAGTTTCTGAAGGAAGCACTAAATATGGAAAGGAAAAAACAGTACCAGCCACTGCAAAAACACACCAAAATATAAAGATCAATGACACTATGGAGAAACTGCATCAACTAATGTGGAAAATAACCAGCTAGCATCATGATGACAGGATTAAATTCACACATAACAATATTTACCTTAAATGTAAATGAGCTAAATTTCTCAATGAAAAGACACAGACTGGCAAATTGGATAAAAGTCAAGTCCCATCAGGGTGTATTCAGGAGACCCATCTCATATGCAAAGACATGCATAGGCTAAAAATAAAGGGAAGGAGGAATATTTACCAAGCAAATGAAAATCAAAAAAAAAAAAGCAAGAAAAAAATCAGAGGTTGCAATTTTAGTCCTGATAAAACAGATTTTAAGCCACAAAGATGAAGAAAAAAAAGACAAAGAAGGGCATTACATAATGGTAAAGGGATCAATGCAATAAGAAGAACTAAGTATTCTAAATATATATGCAGCCAATACAGGAGCACCCAGATGCATAACAAGTCCTTAGGGACCTACAAAAAGACTTAAACTCCCACACAATAATAGTGGGAGTCTTTAACACCCCACTGTCAATATTAGAGAGATCAACGAGACAGAAAATTAACAAGGATATTCAGGACTTGAACTCAGCTCTGGACCAAGTGGACCTAAAAGACATCTACAGATCTCTCCACACCAGATCAGCAGAATATATATTCTTCTTAGCACCACATAGCACTTATTCTAAAATCAACCACATAATTGGAAATAAAACACTCCTCAGCAAATGCAAAAGAACTGAAATCATAACAAACAGTCTCTCAGACCACAGTGCAATCAAATTAGAACTCAGGATTAAGAGACTCACTCAAAACTGCACAACTACACAGAAACTGAACAACCTGCTCCTGAATGACTACTGGGTAAATAATAAAATTAAAGCAGAAATAAAGAAGTTCTTTGAAATCAATGAGAACAAAGAGATAATGTATCAGAATATCTGGGACACAGCTAGACCAGTGTTAAGAGGGAAATTTATAGCAGTAAGTGCCCACATCAGAAAGTGGGAAAGATCTAAATCTGACACCCTAATGTCACAATCAAAACAACTAGAGAAGCAAGAGCAAACAAATTCAAAAGATCACAGAAGACAAGAAATAACTAGATCAGAGAAGAACTGAAGGAGATAGAGACACAAGACAACCTTTCAAAAAAATCAATGAATCCAGGAGCTGTTTTTTTTTTTAAAAAAAAGATTAACAAAATAGATAGACTGCTAGCCAGAATAATAAAGAAGAAAAGAGAGAAGAATCAAATAGACACAATAAAAAATGATAGAAGGGATATCTCCACTGATCTCATAGAAATACAAACTACCATCAGCGAGTACTATAAACACTTCTATGGAAATAAACTAGAAAATCTAGAAGAAATGGATACATTTCTGGATGCATACACCCTCTCAAGACTAAACCAGGAAGAACTTGAATCCCCGAATAGATCAACAGCAAGTTCTGAAATTTAGGCAGTAACTAATAGCCTACCAACCAAAAAAAAAAAAAAAATCTTAGGACCAGATGGATTCACTGCCTAATTGTCCTAGATGTACAAAGAGGAGCTGGTATTATTTCTTCTGAAACTATTCCAAACAACATAAAAAGAAGGACTCCTCTGTAACTCATTTTATGATGACAGCATCATTCTAATACCATAACCTGGGAGAGACCCAACAAAAAAAGAAAATTTCAGGCTAAGATCCCCGATGAACATCGATGCAAAAATCCTCAATAAAATACTGGCAAACCGAATCCAGCAGCACATCAAAAAGCTAATCCACCCCAATCAGGTCAGCATCATCTCTGGGATGCAAGACTGGTTCAACATAAGGCAAATCAATAAACGTAATCCATTACATAAACAGAACTAATGACAAAAATCACATGATTATCTCAACAGATGCCGGAATACCCTTTGATCAAATTCCTTCATGCTAAAAACTCTCAATAAACTAGGTATTGATAGAACATATCTCAAAATAATAAGAGCTACTTATGAAAAACCCATAGAAAATATCATACTGAATGGGCAAAAGCTGGAAGCATTCCCTTTGAAAGCTGGCACAAGACAAGAATGCCCTCTCTTACCACTTCTATTCAGCAGGATTGGAAGTTTTAGCCAGGGCAATCAGGCAAGAGAAAGAAATAAAGGATATTCAAATAGGAAGAGAAGAAGTCAAATTGTCTCTGTTTGCAGATGACATGAGTGTATATTTAGAACCATTATCTTAGCCCAAAAACTCCTTAAGCTGATAAGCAACTTCAGCAAAGTCTCAGGATACAAAATCAATGTGCAAAAATCACAAGCATTCCTATACACCAATAATAGACAAGCAGAGAGCCAAATCATGAGTGAATTTCTATTCACAATTGCTACAAAGAAAATAAAATACCTAGGAATACAACTTACAAGGGATATGAAGGACCTTTTTAAGGAGAACTACAAACCACTGCTCAAGGAAATAAGAGAGGACATAAACAAATGGAAAACACTCCATGCTCATGGATAGGAAGAATCAATATCATGGAAATGGCCATACTGCCCAAAGTAATTTGTCAATTCAATAGTATTCCCATCAAGCTACAATTGACATTCTTCACAGAATTAAAAAAAAAAAAACTAGATTAAATTTCATATGGAACTAAAAAAAAGCCTGTCTAGACAAGATAATCCAAAGCAAAAGGAACAAAGCTGGAGGCATCACACTACCTTACTTTAAACTATACTACAAGGCTACAGTAACCAAAACAGCATGGTACTTGCACCAAAACAGATATATAGACCAATGGAACAGAACAGAGTTCTCAGAAATAACACCACACATCTACAAGCATCTGATCTTCGACAACCCTGACAAAAACAAGCAATGGGGGAAGGAATCACTATTTAATAAATGGTGCTGAGAAAACTGTCTAGCCCTATGCAGAAAACAGGAACTGGACCCCTTCCTTACACGTTATACAAAAATTAACTCAAGATGGATAAAAGACTCAAATGTAAAACCTAAAGCCATAAAAACCCTAGAAGAAAACCTAGGTAATACCATTCAGGACATAGGCATGGACAAAGATTTCATGACTAAAACACCAAAGCAATGGCAACAAAAGCCAAAATTGACAAATAGGATCTAATTAAACAAAAGAACCCTGCTCAGTAAAAGAAACTCTCATAAGAGGCAACCTAAAGAATGGGAGAAAATTTTTGCAATCTATCAACCTGACAAAGGTCTAATATCCAGAATTTACAAGGAACTTAAACAACTTTACAAGAAAAAACAAACCCATTAAAAAGTGGGCAAAGAATATGAACAGAGAGTTTTCAAAAGACATTTATGTGGCCAACAAACATATGAAAAAAATGTCATCATCACTGGTCATTAGAGAAATGCAAATCAAAACCACAATGAGATATCATCTCACACCAGTTAGAATGACAATCATTAAAAAGTCAGGAAACAACAGATGCTGGTGAGACTCTGGAGAAATAGGAACACTTTTACACTGTTGGTGGGAGTGTGAATTAGTTCAACCTTTGTGGAAGACAGTGTGGTGATTCCTCAAGGATCTAGAACTAGAAATACCATTTGATCCAGCCATCCCATTACTGGGTATATACCCAAAGGATTATAAATCATTCTACTCTAAAGACACATGCACATGTATGTTTATTGCAACACTGTTCACAATAGCAAAGACATGGAACCAACCCAAATGCCCATCAATGACAGACTGGATGAAGAAAATGTGGCCCATATACAACATGGAATATTATACAGCCGTAAAAAGTATGAGTTCATGTCCTTTTCAGGGACATGGATAAAGCTGGAAACCATCGTTCTCAGCAAACTAACACAGGAACAGAAAACCAAATACCACATGTTCTCACTCATAAATGGGAGTTGAACAATGAGAACATATGGACACAGGGAGGGGAACATCACACACCAGGGCCTGTCAGGGGGTGGGGGGCAAGGGGAGGGAGAGCATTAAGACAAATACCTAATGCATGCCAGGCTTAAAACCTAGATGATGGGTTGATAGTTGCAGCAAACCACCACGGCACATGTATACCTATGTAACAAACTTGCTCATTCTGCATATGTATCCCAGAACTTAAAGTAAAATAAAAAAAAAAACTGCCAATGTGCACATAAAAAGATGTTAAACTCACTGATAATTAGGGAAATGTAAAATAAAATCACAATGAGATATTTCTTAAAAAAAACTCCTCCAAAATACTTCTTGATTTGATAAATGAATTTAGTAACATATCAGAATGCAAACTCAGTGTATAAAAATTAGTAGCGTTTCTATATACTAATAATTATCAATTGAAAACCAAATCAAGATGGCAATCCCATTTATAATAGCTAGAAAAATAAATAAATAAAACTCAGAAATATATTAACCAAAGAGGAGGTGAAAGATCTCTACAAGGAAGACTATAAAACACTGATGAAAGAAATTGTAGATGACACAAACAAATGGAAACATATTATATGCTCATCAATATTATTAAATGAATGAATATTATTAAAATGACCATGCTACACAAAGCAGTTTACTGATTCAATGCATTTCTATCAAAATACCAATGCCATTTTTCTTGGAACAGGAAAAAATTCACATGGAACCAAAAAGAGGCATCACATTACCTAACTTCAAATTATACTGTAAGGCTATGGTAACCAAAATAGTATGGTACTGGTATAAAACTAGAGACACAGATCAACAGAACAGAACAGAACAGAGAACCACAAAATTAAGCCACATACTTACAGCCAACTGATCTTTGATAAAGGTGACAAAAACATACACAGGAAATACACTGGGGAAAGGAAGGACACTCTTTTCAACAAATGTGTTGGGAAAATTGGATTGTCATATGAAGAATGACACTGGACCCCTTAGCTCTCAACACACACAAAAGTTAATTCATGATGGATTAGAGACTTAAATGTAAGACCTGAAAATATGAAAATCCTGGAAGAAAACAGGAAAAACTCTTGGACATTGGCCTAGGCAAAAAAATTCATGACTAAGTCCTCAAAAGCAAATGCAACAAAAACAAAAATAGACAAATTGTGTTTAATTAAACTGAAAAGTTTTTTGCACGACAAAAGAAATAATCAACAGGGTGAACAGATATCCTGCAAAATGGGAGAAAATATTTACAAACTACGTATGTGACAAGGGACTAATATCCTGAGTCTACAAGAAACTCCAACAACTCAGCGACAACATCAACATCAATAACAACAATAACAAAAAACTCAACTAGCCCCATTAAAAAGTGGACAAAGGGCAGGAATAAATATTTTTCAAATGCAGACATATTCATGGCCAATAAGGATATGAAAAAATGCTCAACATTACTAATTATCAGAAATATTCAAGTTAAAAACAAAATGAGGTTTGACACTAATTTGACACCAATCTGACACAAATCAGGATAGCTAGTATTAAAAAGTCAAAAAATAACAGATGTTGGTGAGCGTATCAGGAAAGGGGAAGGTTTATACACTGTTAGTAGGAATGCAAATGAGTACAACCTCTATGGAAAACAGTATGGTGATTTCTCAAAGAACTAAAAATAGAACTACCATTCAATCCAGCAATTCCTACTACTGAGTATCTACCCAAAGGGAAAGAAATCATTATATTAAAAAGATACTTGCAAGCATATGTTCATTGCAGCACTATTCACAATAACAAAGAGATAGTGTCAACCTAAATGTTTATCAATGAATGACTGGATAAAGTAAACATCATATATATGTAGCACATAAATGCTATGAAAAGCTACTCAGCTATGAATAAGAATGAAATTATATATTTTTCACCAACATGGATGAAACCAGAGGTCATTATCTCAGATGAAAAAACTCAGAAAGTCAAATACTGCATTTTCTCACTTGTAAGTGGAAGCTAAAGAATGTATACATATAGGCATAAAGTGTTGAATAATAGAATAATAGACACTGAAGACTCAGAAGGGTGAGAGGGTAAGAGTGGGGTAAGGGATGAAAAATTGCTTAATGGGTACATGTGGGAGTTTACACAAAAAGCTCAGACTTCACTCCTAGGCAACATATCCGTGCTAAAAAGCCATACTTCTACCCCGTAAATTTACAAATTTTTTAAAAGAAGTCGGTACATTTTTATCAAGAGTTATTTATTTTACCGCACAGAGTGGCTGGCTAGGTATCCTAGTCAAAGTTTTGCCCATTGCAAAAATTTCTCTATTCTACTCTGTTTCAGGGCACAGATTGGGCTGTATGCAGCAGTAGTTTCTGTTTTGTTCCCACTGACATTCTCAGTCAATCTGCTCATGAACTGAACCTAACCTTTTTCTCCATCAGCTTACCATAAGAATACACTCATATGGTCATGGGCATGACCTAGTGGACAAGCATAAGTGTACACTATTGAAAAACGAAAACAGTGCCCATCTGTTTGTATAACTTACTTGTGCCCTCTGTGCCTCCTTATGCTGAATCTCAAGTATACATTTTCGTCTTAATATGGAATGTTGATGAATTCACCTAACATTATGGCTTGGTGATCTAAAAGAACTCAACTTGTGATGCTCAGTTCTGACTGTGTAGCCACCTGGGTTCCATGGTCAGGTGTATTTGAATGGTGTGTAATAATCTCCTGCTGATAACTTGGTATTGCTTCATCACTGATGGAGTTTATGTTGTGTTTCTCCTAATTAGGATTGCATTAACTCAACTTCATACCTTTTCTCACCACAGATGTTTTTAGTGCTATAGTGTCTGCCCTGTCATATAGCCCAGATGGCAAAGCTACTCTACTACAGCCTGTACCTGCTGTTGAGTCTTTTCATTTTTTGAGCACCATTTCAAAGCTGGAAAATTTCATATCACTACGTAAATATATTTGAGCAGTATTCCCAAATGTGACCTGTTCTTTCTTCAGAGCCTTAAGAAACCTAGTGGGTGTAGTATATGGCAAGAGAGAAAATGTCCTATATGTAATAATTTAACTCATCAGCATATATCTCATTTTTGTAGGTACCAGACCAGTGAAATAAAAAGGAATGTGAGAAGACCACTACTCCTGCATATTTTAAATTGATAAGGTTAATAATTGCCTTGTCTCAGGTTGTGATAGTGTTTATGATTTACTAGCTTGATCAGGGAAATGTTTCTGTAGTTAGGAGATTTTTAGATGTTTGTATTTTGAATGCAGAGATTAATATAAGGGCTGTTCAGAACTGAGAATAAGTAAGCAACTGTCAGGCAAACTTCATTTTTCATGTTAAAGAATTTAGCTGTTATTCTAAAGCAAATTGAACTCACTTAAATGTTTTCAGCAGGAAAATTAAAAATATGTTTTTGAGTTGATAATTTCAATTGGTCTTTCTTAAAGCAATTATTCTTAACTGCCCGATAATAATTAAAAATATTGAAAGTGGATCAAAAATTCTAAAACAATTAATGAAAATTCTTAACACAAGAACTGATTTAAAGATAAATTTTTCTTTAAAAACACATATATTGTTTACTCTTTATTTTTGGTTTCACATCTTTACTTTATCTTCTTACTGTTCTTCATTTTTTGTCTTTGTCTAACAAATCGTAATGGAAAAATACTCGTTTATCTCTCAAAAGCTGAAATTATACTTGTTTACCTTTAATGAAAATGATAGACAATTCTTCATTTTAAGAGAATCTGAAACTTCTTGGATGTTGAAACCATGATATTTCACACTGAAAACTCTTCCATGAATACAAATCAAAAAACTACATACTGAGATTTAATATGAAAAAATTTGCAAATTTAATACAATATTGAAAATTCAACAAAAATACATTTTACAGATAAATCAATTTTTATTAAATTTGTTTGTGTATGAATTGTATTGTGTGTGCTTCCTAGGTTTAGGAGGGATTTTTAATGTTGTTTTTTAAAATGCTTAAAATAAACAGCATAGTAAAACACTAGGTCTTGCATTAGTGAGAATGGATAAGTCTATTTTTGAAATTTGTATTTGATAAGCTATAATCTTTCACATACTCTTTTTCCTCCAGACATAGTGCCCAAATGTTTTTCACTGCTTAATATTAAACAAACTACTTTAATATCATTATTTTGACTGTGGCATTGTCTTTATACATATTATATTTATTTTACAGGTATTTCAAGTATTTTACATATCCCAAAATGACATGTAATGCTTTATTTTACATGAGTGGAAAATAATTCTCTGACAGTTTATTTTACTATGTTTCTACTAGGAAGACAGATTGATATAGTAAATAATACCATTTCAGTATATTTTTTAAAAGACTGTGTTTAAAGACATTGATTGCTGGCAATTTTCTTCTAAATAATAAATAGCCTTGATAATTAGTTATGAGGGTGTTTATACATTATTTCCAGCATGCAAAGTCCATGCTAGCATTCCTAATTCACATCGGAGGAGGTAATGTTGTTATAAGTAAAATATATATAATTCTGATTTTAAATATTCTACTAAATGGTAAAGAAATCAATATTCCCATTATCTATAGTTATTGAGAAAAAAGAAATACACCCATTTAAAAATATAGGAAAAACCTAATTAATGTGCAAATAATGTAATAATATGGGATAGATAATTGTAAACACAATGCATACAAATTGAAAAAATAAAACCTTCAAAGCCAGACACATTGCATCTCTCTGACCCTTCTGTGGTCACATTTCCCCTCTCATTACAATAAGGAAATATTCTTAGCTTTTAAGGATACATGTGATTAGATTGGATGTCCAGAAAATTCTGGCTGTTCTCTCCATCTCATGGTCCTTAACCTCAGTCATCTACAATGTTCCTTCTGCATGTAATGTAACACGTTCAACATATTCACAGGTTTCAGGGATTAGGGCATGGAAATCTTTTGAGGGCCTTTCTTCTGCATATCACAGTCCACATGAAAAACATTGAGGCTGTTGTTTTTTAGTTTCTTTTATTGTCTAATGCCAGAGTGGTAAATTGCAACGAACGTTATTCTATTTATATAAGAACAAATGTTCTTAAAAATTATGTCTAGCTTACAAAATATACTGTCCACAGTGCTATTGAATGACTGTAATTTTGCATACATATCTTAACTCCTTGAGACTTGTATTCCCTACTGAAGAAAAAAATGTATTACAAGTTCATTGCCAGAGTGTACAATTTAAAAAAAAAAACTTTGATGTTTATTCTAATATTAAGATACGGCATTATGATTTATTTTGCATTTTACATGTATTTGTGTATCTATGGGCATCCATCATCAAGAGGTGATAGAGTTTTACTTTATTTCTAATTATCTGTCAGTTTATTTCTTGTTTTGACAGCTGTGTTGTGTACTTTAGAAGCTGTGAAGGGTTAATATACAGTATTTTATCCTTAGTTATTTTTAAGAAAAGAGTTATACAGAAGATCTTGATGTGGTTTCATTGTGTTCCCACCCAAATCTCATCTTGAATTGTAGCTCCCATAATTCCCACGTGTTGTGGGAGGGACCTGGTGGGAGGTAATTGAATCACGGGGATGGTTTCCCCCATACTCTTCTCATGGTACTGAGTAAATCTCATGAGATTTGATGATTTCATAAAGGGTTTCCCCTGTTGCTGACTCTCAGGCTCTCATTTGACTCTTGCCTGCTGCTACGTAAGAAGTGCCTTTCACCTTGCATCATGACTGTGAGGCCTCGCCAGCCATATGAAACTGTGTTTATTAAATGTTTTTCTTTATAAATTACCCAGTCTTAGGTATGACTTTATCAGCAGCATTAAAACAGACTAACAGAGACTTTAAAGTGATTAAAAATGCATGAATGCAATGGATTGGCTATTCTAAAATACTATATTTATATAATTTAAATGAAAAGAAAAAAATTATTTAATGAAAAACAGGATACAAATTTCATATCCTACAGTTTTGTTTTACAGGATTACTCTGATTGGTGATTAGGATAATTACAAATGTCCAGTAAATCAAGGTCATTCTCTACATTAAAAGTATTAAGTTAAAGGTAAAGAAATGATTTTTTAGATTCATGACATTATTAGTTGTTGATTTTTGTTGCCTAAGATTTATGATCTTAAAACTGTATTCCATAATTGCCTCACAAAAAATTCACTGTCAAGTCTTTATTTTAGATTACCAGGTAAGTGCCTTGCATATGCTCTTTCAATAACCAAACCTAAGCTAAACCACTACTGATGATGATGAGTACATAAAATCAACATACCTTATGATGGTACTTAAAAATTCTAAGTGCTTCAGAGACCTCTGACCTTCTAAAACATAACATATAAATAATACAAGACATGAAGATAAGGCCAAACTGATGTTTATTAAATCTGTTTTTCTTTATAAATTACCCAGTCTTGAGTATGTCTTTATCAGCAGCATTAAAACAGACTAATACAGACCCGAATATGATTAAAAATGCAAGAATGCATTTATAAAAAATGCATATATAAATCTAATTTTAATTTTAAAGGATGGACAATTGAGTGAAATAGTTAAGAAATGTTATGTTTCAATATGTGGGGTTGGAAAAAATCTGAATATTTTCTGAATATTCAGTATTTCTGAGTGTTACATTCAACATGTATTCTAGTTTTTTTTAATTTAATGACTATATTACTGTGATACTTTGTTTTTGTTTTTGTTTTTTTCTTTCCTTAGCCTTGACCTGATACCTTAGTCAGTTTAAACTTTCAACACCAGTCAGGACTGGTGCAGTGACTCATACCTAACCTCAGCACTTTGGGAGGGGATTGTGTGAGCCCAGGAGTTCGAGACAAGCCTGGGCAACATGAGGAAACCCCATCTTTACAAAAAATACAAAAATTAGCCAGGCACAGGTGGCACACACCTGTAGTCCCAGCTACTCCAAGAGGCTGAGGTAGGAGGATTGCTTGATCCTGGGAGGTCAAGTCTGCAGTGAGCTGTAATCGCACCACTGCACTCCAGCCTGGGTGACAGAGTGTCTTAAAATGATACAAAAAAAGGAATCCTAAGCATCAGAAATGGAAATTAGAAAGGTTTTATAATTTACTATTGATCTTTAGATAAAACCAAAACCAAAACAAAAATTGAAAGCCCAGTACCACCACAAGGAAACAAAAAGATGATTCTTTTTCACAGCTAAATTTCTGATCTGGGTGTTGGTATTGATAAGTAGAATATATTAATATATACACTTAATTGAAACTTGTATGATGTTCATATTTGGATTTCTATTTTGTTAACTTACAACTTTAGCATATATTAAAATGTCATATTTTATTCACAGTTATCTGAAATGCTGTTATAAATATTTCCAAAAACAAATAGTATGTTTATTCAAAAATGCTTTATATCTATTAACAACTGTGATTTGAATACCACTACTTACTAACGGTATGCTACAAACAAATTATCTTGCTTCCTTGAACCTCAGATGCTCATCTTTAAAATTGAAGACGCTTTTGAGGAGAAAGTGTGAAAGGACAATCACATCTACAAAATAGTCAAAAATGTTTGCTACTTTTATACTTAAAATTTAGTACAGGCTCCATTAAATATTTTTTCTGTCAACATTTTTCAAAATTCAATTAAAAATTTATATATATAGAAAAGGTAAATTCTCAAACCATGTAGAGCAGTTTATATTTATTTTGTTTAAGTATCTTCTCCAGTAGCCCTAATTAGTCTCCCTAAATTCAGCACCACTCTAAAAGTAACTAAAAATAATTATACATTTTAGTAAGAATAAAACGGACTTTCAAGTTTTCACGAGCAGAGTTCATTTTAGCAATGTTTTTAGTCCCCCCCCTCCTTGTTTTTTCACTTGGCAATATAACTTGAATATTTCATACAGGACAAATATGCATCTCATATTTTGTAACTTGTCTATCCTGAAACTTCTAAAACATCCTCTCCAATTCTCTCTTTGAAGTAATGACCATGTTTCGTGTTTCCTCATAAAATAGAATTACCAAGAGGAGATTTTCCAAAAAACGTCACCTACTAAAATATTTTCATTCCGTATGTTAATATATTTTACCATCCATATTATTACTATTCTTTTATTTAACAAATATTTATTGTGCACCTACTAAACATCTGGCTCCATGTTAGACAAGGACTCTATGCTCAATGAAAAAACAAAATAAAATGAAACTCCTACACAAATGAGGATTTATACTGTTGAATATTGCATGCTCTTTTCTCACTAAGGTCAACCCTACCACTTGTGCTCTAGGTTGCATCACTTTTTCCTCCTCAAAGAAGTCTCCTATGATGTTATTTCTTCCATTAAAAATATATTTTTATCAAACTATCCATTCCTGTTACACACTCCCCTCCTTATGTTTTTAGTTTTCCTTTACAGGAATGTCCTTTGAAAAAAAGTAGTGTCATTTATTCTCTTCAGTCCCCTCCACCTTCATTCTCTATTGATCCCAGTCCAGTCAGGCTTTTGCTCATATTGCCCCACCACAAATGATCTTTGCAAATCACAAAAGATCTTCACATAGGTAAATCCAGTGGTCTTGCCTCTGACCATGCATTTATTGCCATGTCAGTAGCATTTTCTGTTGTTCATTCCTTTGTTTTTTGGAAAACAAAACAGTTAATAATAAACATGTTTTTTAGGATATTTTACTCTCCTGCTTTTCTTCTTACCTCATTACAAGATTTTTAATCGTAACTTTTGTTTGATTCACCTTATGTATTTTTCCTCTTAAATTTGAAGTACGCTACTTGGTCCTAGTCTCTATCTATAGTCACTCTCTGGGTGATCCCACTAAATCTTTCTTCCTGAAAGACCACCTAGAGCCTTATGATTCCACCCAGAACTCTGTACTGAACTCTAGATTTGGATATTCAACCACATACTTCACATGGCAACATGGAATATTCATCTCAATTTTAGAATATGCACAATGGAATTTTTTGTTCTCTTCCAACCTAACATAATGTTTCCATAGTTTTCTTCATTCCAAGTAATGGACACTGCATCCTTTCTGTTGTTTAGGTTTAAAACTTTGCTGTCATTCTTGTCTTTTGTTTTTTTTAAACAGAGCCTCACTCTGTCACCCAGGCTGGAGTACAGTGGCGCGATCTCGACTCACTGCAACCTCCAGCTCCTGGGTTCAAACGATTCTTGTGCCTCAGCCTCCCGAGTAGCCGGGACTACAGGCCTGCACCACCATACCCAGGTAATTTTTTGATATTTTTAGTAGAGACGGGTTTTCACCATGTTGGCCAGGCCGGTCTCAAACTCCTGACCTCAAGTGATCCACCTATCTTGGCCTTCCTATTTGTCATTCTTCATCTCTCATTCTTTATGTCTGATACCAATTTTTCAAGATATATCCATTATTAGAACAGTTTCACCACCTCAATTATTACTATTATAATCCATTATGTAATATTTAATGTGTTTCTATTATACAATTAGAGTAAAAGCCAAGCCTTTCTAATAGTTGTACCAAATAAGGTGGTAATGTGATTTTGCTATTTTATTTGGAAATTAACCATGGTTGTAAAAGGTGTGGATTAGCCAAGTGGACAAGTAATAGACAGTAGTGATTCTGTAGTGGGTAAATCTGATGAAACTGAGAGTATGACATCCAGAATCTCCTTCCAAATAGTCTCCAGTTAAAAATGACCAAAAGAGGAATTTCCATTAGATTTGGAAGGTAGAAGTGAAGCAACAACCACCCCTTTCTGAAGGACACTGAGGTGTCCTTAGGTATGGTGAATGACAGATGCAAAGGTGTTAAAAGACTTTATTGTCTCCTCCCAGGTTGCTTTTTGTTATCTCCAATCAATGTTCCATTCTTTTTCTGGACTGCTGGCTCTAAAGAACAACAATGACTCTGTTTCTACCTATACAACCTTCTTTACATCTCTCTGTTACTTATTTTGCAATTCTACACTGGCAGTTGGATATGCCTTGCTTGCCATATTTTCAAACTTGAACTTGTCCACATATTTATAATCTTAACTCAAATTGACTTATCAAAAACCAAATGAAACTTATTTATATTTTTTTCAGTTTTCAGTAGGGTTTATTTTTATTTTAAATACATATCCTGAAAAAATAATTTGAGTTTGTTCTTCAGCATTTTGCCACATTTAACACTCTTTCCAATGCAAAGGTCCTATATTATATTTACACAACTTATTGTGTGTGTGTGTGAGAGAGAGAAGTGTGTGTGTGTATGAGAGAAAGTGTGTATGTGAGACAGAGAGAAAGATTTGTGTATCGATTTTTAATTTGATTTCTTTTAGTGACTTTTTCTCTGATTTGCTTGTGGCTAATAGGTATAACTTTATTCTTCACAAAGATAACTTTTTTAAAAATTTCTAAAATGTTATTATACTTATTATCTATATCAATGTTGCCCATGAATAAATATTTTTTCTTTCTTCTCATAGTGGAGAATAATTGTTAAAAGTCAACAGAAATTTCTTTTGAACTCTTTAATGAAATAACCCAACAAAATAATTGTATTATTTTAAAATAAGACATTCAAAATGTTTCAATAAGGCCAGACATGGTGGCTGACATCTGTAATCTCAGGACTTTGGGAGACTGAGCTAGGAGAATCGCTTGGGACCAGGAATTCAAGCCCTGCCTGGGCAATGCAGTGAGATCCTGCCACTATAAAAAACTTTAAAAAATTAACTGGGTACTGTGGTGCCTACCTATAATTCCAGCCACTTGGGAGGCTGAGGTGGGAGGACTGCTTGTGCACAGGAGTTTGAGGCTGCAGCAAGGTATGACCTGCCACTGTACTCCAGTCTGGGGGACAGAAGACTCTGTCTCTAAAAATGAACAAACAAAATTTCGTATCTTATATTTTTTTTAAATTATTTTATTTATGTATTTATTTTGAAACGGAGTTTCGCTCTTGTTGCCCAGGCTGGAGTGCGATGGCGTGATCTCAGCTCATTGCAACCTCTGCCTCCCGGATTCAAGCCATTCTCCGGCCTCAGCCTCCCAAGTAGCTGGGATTATAGGCATGCGCCACCACGCCCGGCTAATTTTGTATTTTTAGTAGAGATGGGGTTTCTCCATGTTGGTCAGGCTGGTCTCGAATTCTCGACCTCAGGTGATCTGCTAGCCTCGGCCTCCCAAAGAGCTGGGATTACAGGCATGAGCCTCCGCACCCCACCTTATTTTAAGTTTTTAAAAGTTTCTGAGATAAGTATATATCAGGTAACCCCACGATTTTGATCTTTCATATAAAAATATTCTTATAAATTTTTTATGCACATCTATACAGTATTGAATGAAAAAACTGATAAAATAGAATCTCATGGATTTCATAGGGGAATTCATTTTAGTTGAATAAGCTGAAGGCTTTCTATTAAAGCTTGGATAGTTTTTGAAAGACTCAAATTTATAGAGTAATGGTAATAAAAAAATTTGTTGATAAATACTTTCAGCATATGCTATAAATGATATGAGTGTGTATGTATATGGATTTATAAATATGCACACAAATATATGTATGTAAGTATACATTCACACATACACACTTTTTTTTTAATTTGCCAGATCTGTCCTAGACCAACTTCTCCAAATCTATATTTCAAGGACCAGAAAGACAAATCTAATATCTCAAGCTCTTGTATACAATATTTTCAACTCCATGGATCACAGTCTTATAATGAAACTAGCGAAAGCCCTCAAAACTTTATGACACCATTTTTTATTGCATTTTATAAAATACTTTTCTGAATCTACAGATTGTGATCATATTTGTTTTCTGTTTTAAATCCCTTTAATTGTTCCTCAAGCAGCATATAACAGCTTTGTGAAATGCAATTCCTATAGTAATAAAAAGAAAATTCTAGGGCTTTTAAACAATTAATAAAGTTGTAATGGTGAATTTTCAAGCTAATAGTTTTTTTAGCCTACATTATAGCATGCTAACTGAAAAGCTTAATTTCAGTACAATTGTTTCATTCATATTAGCACAATGCCACAAAAAATAACTACACTATTATTCTAGGAATGCAAAAGAGGCAAGGATATCTCTTAGCTACCATTTCAATAACCACCGTTTTACCAACTATGATAAATCTCTAGAAAATATGAGTCTATCTAGGAAGCTTTTATGAATTTTAAGATGCACTTTAATTGATAAATTTTTTTTTTGTTTTTCTCTTAAAAGAAGCGTATTTGTAGGAATATACCTAATATAAAAGAAAGTTACAACTGGCTTAGGTCTACTTCAACACATTATAGTGTTTAAAGCTTAGTGCTTTAAAGAGACAATTCTCCCATTTCTTAAGCTATGGAAACTCTCATCTTCCAAATAATGCTGCTCATATTTATGGATCACTAACTATGTTAAGTGGTTTTTATTGTATAATTAATATTTATAACAATGAGAGAGGCTGTTTTTAATGTAAGTATCCATTTTAATATTAGAAATTGAAGGACAGAGATGTTAATAATTTTCTCCAGATCATACATAGCCAAGACAGGATTTCATTCATAGGAAGTTGACAACTGTGTTCCCTTGTCCATGATGCTGAATCACCTACACTGCCAGATAGCTATCCGGGAGTCCATTCTCAAGTGATTGTGCTCTTTTAGAAAGATTATCATTCAAATTGTGCATGCATTTACTTGACAGCTAATACAGTCTCATATTGGCAGATGACTTTTATGCATCTCTCACATGTCAATTAAACTGCAAATGTCTTCAGGGTCTATGTTCTTTCAATTCAAACAAAACGACCAGAAGAGTGCTTTTTCTTTGATTCTTAAAAAAAAATTTGTTGATAGCACATAAGAGGCATGTAAGAGAACTCTCAAAAATTAATGTACAAGTTACATGTGCTTTAGAGTGATAGGATCTTATAGTAGTTGGTTATCATTAAATGAGACAGATAGCCTGAGACCTTCTCAAAAACCCTCAGCAGCATGTAGTGTGAAGTTATAGAAATGCAACTTGGTGAAATCCTGCATTCCACATATGATTTGCTTTGAATAGATAAAATCCTACCTATGACATCGCAGTTCAGATTATTATTTATTAGAATTATAAAATTTTATAAGTTAAATTCATAGTGGACCATGACTATGAATGTCACTAAAGACTTCATCAAAAGTTTCAAGATTCCATAGGTGATAAATCTTTAGCTAGATGATTTTAACTATTGTTGTTATTAGCTGTGGACAAAATGGTACTTTATGTTCAGAGTACAAATGTTAATTAATTTTAAAAATTTTCCTCTATAGCAATTATGTAGAATTCTTATTTCATAAAAGTAGTCTAAAGCACATCTTTGTTTATTTTATTATTTATTATTTTTTATTTCTAGAGACAGAGTCTTACCCTATCATCCAGCTGAAGTGCAGTGGCATGATCACCGCTCACTGCAGCCTCAAATTCTTGAGCTCAAGCCATCCTCCCTAAAGCCCTTCTTTAAAATAAGCAGCTTCTCCATTTAGCTGGAGCTGCAAGGAAAGAAAATTAAAAATAAACAAAATAAGCTGTTTCTTTGTTGAGTCTTAAAGACTCATCACATAGGGTTTACTTAGTTGCTTTCTACATTCTAGAGAAATTACTGAATAAATAATTTTCTACCGGGGGTTGAAAATTAGAGGTGCGAAAAGAAGATAAATAGTGTTTGAGTATGAAAACAAGGAGAAAAAAGTGTAGGGTAAAATTGATTCCACTGTATCCTTGGATTAAAAAAAATACAACACAAAAACCAAACTTATACGTACTTTTCTATTTACTTCTTTTCACCAATATTCACAGAATAAATGTGTATCATTCACTTTAAGTTGCTGATAAAAATGGATGTATGCTATGATCACATCCTCATTGTGTCCAGCAAACTTCTTTCCCTAAGTTTTTCTAAAAAGAACATTTTGATTCTATCTTTCTATTTTGGCGTTGGTCAATTGTTATGATTTATTCAATCTCACTAAATTTTAGTTATTCTTACCAAGGCAAGAGTGACTACACTGGAAGAGATGGCGGTTTGATCATTCAGATTTTTTCAAGAGTATATAGTTCACAACCAAACAAGTGGTTTAGATTAGGTCATGGAAGTGGTGTTCCTGTCTGCTTCAGGGAAACTACAGATTTTATTTCAGGCAGTTACTTATTCATTTATTTATTGCTTCATTCAAAATTGATTCAATGCCTACTGGGGACAGTACAGAATAATGTAAAGTCCTTGTATTTTAGAGTGCAGACAGAACTTGACTAAAATCCTGCTACTAACTAGCTACCTGACTTCATAAATGCCACATGAACATTCTCATTTTAGTTCCTCATCCTGTAGAAATGACTTCAATTGACAGACATCAACTTAATTTATTTTTCTCCAGCATCCAATGAGAAAAGCATGGATGAATAAACATGAAACATTTGAAGTGATGCACACTAATACATGATACACACCTATTATATGGTCACTTTTTAAATGTTGCAGCAGTAAATTGTTGCTTTTTTTTTTTTTCTTGAAACCTTTATTTATTGACGAAGTTGAGTGCATCATTGTTTTCTCCTAGAGAATCATGTCTTCCTCACTTTTAGGTCATGTGCTTTGGGTTATGTTCCAACTCTAATTTAGATTATATGTCCCTGAGGCTTGTCAACCAGCTCCCCAAATTTCTGTTGTGGATCCCTTCCTCTATAAACAGTGAAGCCTAGGTTTCATGGAGAAATTTTCATGAGCCATAGCAGTCTTATTGATCCAGAAGAGGAGCATGATCCAAATATAATGTCCTGTCAATTAATGCAGTGTCAATAAATTTAAAAAGAAATAAGATACTCATGTCATCCTCACCCTTCTATGAAACTGCCGCAGCAGAAGATATATTCATAATCTTCCTTCAAATATTTTGAATTTAGTTTTCTAACCATTTGATATAGTTTGGATATTTGTCCCTTCCAAAGCTTATGTTGAAATTTGATGTCCAATGTTGGGGGTGAGCCTAGAGGGAGGTGTTTGGGTCACAAGGGCAGGTGTCTCATGAATAGCTTGGTGCCATCCTAGGGATAATGAGTGAATTATCACTGTATCAGTTCCCATGAGATCTGACTGTGAAAAAGAGCCTGATACTTTCCCTATCCTTTTGTTCCTCTCACCATGTGATGCCTGCATCCCTTCTCTTTCTACCAGGAATGGAAGTTTCCTGAGCCCTCACCACAAACAAATACTGGTGCCATGCTTCTCTTGAAAAGTCTACAGAACAATGAGCTTAATAAACCTGTTTTTAAACTAAATTATCCAGCCTCATGTATTCCTTTATAGCAATGGAAAACAGACTAAAGCACCATTGTAATCAAAGCAATCCTGAATTACATAGAAAAAAAAAACTGCAGAACTAATTTAGATTTGCTTATATTTTTAAAAGAAAAAATGGTTGAGATTACATACTGCATTCCAAATATATACATCACTGTTATACTTCAATAAATAAAAATATTTTTACATTGCTAGATACTTGCATTATATGTTGGACGTACGTAGTATGTAGTAGATCCTATCCTACATAATATCAATTAAAATGTCCTTGAATTTGTCAGATTACAATTCTATTTGCTGCCTTGTTACTCATGTATACTTTATTACAATTTTATTCTTAGTAATTTCTCCAAAACATTTTTGTCGTTTGATATCTCCCCACCAACCTACCAAATACCACTTTCCCATCAATAATTTTTAGTGAATAGAGAAAAATTAACTTAGATATTATTCTAGAGTTTTGTATTTATTAATAGAACTCTGTTTTACAACTGCCATGTTTAATATAAACAGACTGCTGATTGTGTCCTATTGAAATAAAAGATAACTCTTTGCACTATTGATGAATTATCACTAATTGAGAACAATAAAAAAGGGGGAACCCACTCTATATACACACCTAGCTCCCTTTAAAACTAATAAAAGAAAGAAAAGAAAAAACATCACTTGAAGTTGTCACTATCAAACATTCATGGTTCCCTTCATAACTAGTCTTTTGTATAGCTTCAATTATGTCCCTTACTGGGGGTGACAGCTTGACTACAATTGAGCATTTCTGTGGAAACTTTATCTTTACTTCTGAATATGGAAACCTAATAGCCTACTGTTAGACTTCCTTAGATCTGAGCATTTCAGAATATAATGTATGTGTAACGATAGCATTTTTTTTCCAGATCCATAGTACATAACATTTTGTAGAAGTACATATTGTACTATGCTACTTGCTTTTTAAAGGTAGTAACATTTTCACATTATTTAGGTATTGGAGAGTAAGATATTTCTCAACCAAGTCTACTAGAACTTTCAGTGAACTTTTCTTCCAGTGCTAAAATGTTAATATATTTTCACATTTTATCTCAAAAATTAATTTTAAATGGCTGTATTTTTTCTTTGTAAGATTACGGTTTGAGCAGTTTTATACAATTCTTGATGTTGCATTTTGCTATATTTAATAAAAGTGTTGTTATGAACTAAGTCTTATTGATCCTATATATTATACATAAAATCCTAATTATTTGCTTGCAATTTCTCTTTATAATATTTTCAGATTATACTCAGTTATAAAATAGAAGTATAACTGTAAACTAGTTCAACCATTGTGGAAGTCAGTGTGGCGATTCCTCAGGGACCTAGAACTAGAAATACCATTTGACCCAGCCATCCCATTACTGGGTAATATACCCAAAGGACTATAAATCATGCTGCTATAAAGACACATGGACACGTATGTTTATTGCGGCACTATTCACAATAGCAAAGACTTGGAACCAACCCAAATGTCCAACAATGATAGACTGGATTAAGAAAATGTGGCACATATACACCATGGAATACTATGCAGCCATAAAAAATAATGAGTTCACGTCCTTTGTAGGGACATGGATGAAACTAGAAATCATCATTCTCAATAAACTATCTCAAGGACAAAAAACCAAACACCGCATGTTCTCACTCATAGGTGGGAATTGAACAATGAGAACACATGGACACAGGAAGGGGAACATCACACCCCGGGGCCTGTTGTGGGGTGGGGGGAGGGGGGAGGGATAGCATTAGGAGATATACCTAATGCTAAATGACGAGTTAATGGGTGCAGCACACCAGCATGGCACATGTATACATATGTAACTAACCTGCACATTGTGCACAGGTACCCTAAAACTTAAAGTATAATAATAATAAAAGAAAAAAAGAAGAGAAATCCTGCAATACAAAAAAAAAATATATTTTATAAGTGTTTAACTTGTCTCTGTTTGTGTACTGTTGTCAGGCTTTTTTCAGCTGTCACCAGATCTTGGGACTTGTCATATTTGTCACCATTTGCTGACATAAAATAGAATCAAAGTAATTGTGTTACCTGCCCAAGGTCACATAACTTGTGTAACTGGAATTCTTAACAATAAACGAGTTGTGGTCTATAATCTTAATACAACAGCATACTTTGAAAGCCATTCTGCCTTTGAAGCCACTCGGTAAATTAGCTTGCCTTAGCAACAGGCTACTGGATATTTCCACTATGTTTCTGGTCATTCTTAGGCACTACAATATTATTTTAGTAACTATAAAGTCCAGCCATATACAACATTCAAACTTTGGAACTTGGTTTAGAACTGATACTGCACTCCTATCTAAGCATGGGTATAAGCTGATTTTTCTTTCATTTTTCTGCTCAGTGTTTCATACTTCTCTAGCTCATAGACTCTTGAGTTCTTACCTTTTCACTGTTGGAGCAATAAGGGAAGAGAAGAATAACGTTTAACAAAGTTCTTTTTGGCCTGGTAATGTCCACATCTGATATTTCACTATCTGGACTTGACAGGAGTTTAAGTTTATTCCTTCTTTCACAAATCACTCATGGAGTTTACAGGATCTCCCTCCACTTCCTCCCTCCATAGCTGGGAACTCTCATTGGCAGAACCCTTGTAGTGGTAAAACAGTATCATTGCATTGTGTCTTACTCCTCTGCTCAGCCTTGAGAAAGGTGCCTTTGAGCATAGCATATGTAGGTGACCAGTATCAGATTCACCAAAAACAAGCATGCATTCATTTTCCCAAAAGAATCTGGGAGTGTAGCTACATTCTAAATATCAACCTTCTATTCTAACTTCCTATGCTGATCCTTCAAACTTCTCTTTACAGATAACACAGGCGTGACACAGTTTGACTTCCTAGATTTCTCCAAATTTCATGGGACACATATTAAATTCTTAGCACTATTTTAAAAAATATCTCTCTGACTTGAAATAATAAACCACAATTTTACTTTTTTTCCTTGGGATAGGTGAAGGGATATATTGCAGTCAGAAAGCCTCCTGCTAGCATCATTCACTGAATAAAAGATTTCTCTAATCTCTAACCTGACTCTTAATCTCTCAAGACATGTGAAGTTTTTAAGAATCCTAATACTGTTTTATTTATGTCTTTTTTCAAGTCTTACCAAATGTTCTGCATTACAACTCATTTTTGGTACACATTACCATAAATGTTAGATTTTAAATGTCTATTACAGCAAATAAATGGCAAATGACATTTAAACTGATGCTCAGTATTGAACCCTCCCACTATGTATTTATAACAGTCATTTATCTCCAGAATTCTATGGGTATGTCAAAATGACACCAAAGTAATATTAGAATAATAAGTGTTATTTATATCCCTTTGAATATGGCTCATAGCCTATAAAGCCTGTGGGAACAAGGGACATTCAGGAGGTATCATTTTTTGCAGTCTTTCACTAGTTTACATCCTCATACACAGAAACAAAACAAAACAAAATTCCACAATTTTTACTTATATTAGGTAAATTTTAAGGAACTATATTTCTTCCCATCAACTCTTTCAAGAAGTATAGATTGATCACTAAAAACTTGTTTGCTCTCTGAGGCACTATTGTGATGAAACTATTTTTTTACTTTTAAGTCCTGACCTATAAGAAGTTACAATTCAGTTGAACACCTACCTTTTTGTTGAACTATTCACAGAATAAAACTAATCTTGGTATGCTATTGATGAGAATAATGTCAAAACAACAAAACTATGTCCCATACATTAATATATTAAATATAGTTGACTCTTCTGTTTATAAACGCACAGCTGTGTGTTTCAAAGTCCTTGAACTTTGTAACTGTTTTTAAGAAAAGCTGGGTTTTGATGACTTGATAAAACCAATTTTCATGATACCTTATTTATCTAACATCTAAGCAATTAGAACTGTCACTAGCTAATCAGACTCCTTTTTTCTTTGTGCCTCTTCTATAAACTATATTTAGTCAGAGGGAAGGAATAAAATACCATGATAAATATGTACTATTAAAGGGATAGACACCACAGGACAGAAAGATATATGGCAATATGAATGAGGAAGGAGACAGTGACAAAAGAAATAAATGACACATGTAGCTTAGACACCTGAGTAGGGACAGTTTCTATGAAGATGAAAGACAGGAAAATTAAAACTAGAAGAGAAAGGAAAAAAAAAGATTACTGGAAAATGATATAGACCTCCTAGGCATGGTTTCAAAAGCTCACTGAGATAAGAAAAAGCCTTTAAAAGGATAGATCATTAATCACTGGGATTTCAATTAGCTAATATTGACTGGGATGGCAATTATGGCATTGATAAGAAAGGGCTTCTTTTCCTGGAGGTAACACAGGCTGTTTCCTGACATATTCAGTGAACAATCCACAAGAAGCCTAGGCTATTATACACTTCATCCTAATGTGGCTGGGAAATGAGACAAGGATGAAAAATAAGATAGTGGTACAGAGTCATCTAAAGTCTAGTGATCACAATGTCATCAGAATGTCAATGCCCTTGAGGTTGTATGTGACAGAACAGAACAAAAGCCTAGGCTTGAGTAAATAAATACAACAGGCCATTAGGATATGTGGACTAAGTTTTTTGAAAGTTGATTAAAATCAATTTCAGCTTCAGCAAATTTATGGAAAAAGAAATTTTTAATAGCAAATAGTAGACTGACTTTCTTATTATAGAAAGCCTTTTTCTTGTTCTGAAAGTAAATGTAGTAGTTATATTTTCTATATTTTTGAGGATTTTGGAGAAATAAAGCAGCCACAACATTTTCCCTTAAGAGACTAGCCTATCAGGATGTCTATTTGAGCTTCCTGCTGGTTGATGTGTTTGAATTACTTTAAAGTAGCTCTTTACATATGCCTGAAAGTACCAGGGTACAAGTTTAATAACATATGTGATTAATAAAAACAGAGAAGGTATGTTAAGGAAAGAGGCAAATGATATTATATTAATGCTTTACCATTTCAAAAGCAAAGCAGCTTCAAACATTTTAATTTCAAAGAAAAAAATGTAAAAACAACTGGAAACTTTAAGCTGTGAACATAAACTTTTCCAACCATGTCTTCTGAGGAACAAAACAGTGCTCCATTGAAATGAATTCAAAAATAGAAATTTAGAATTAACATTTTCATGTTCGAAATTGGATAAAATAAAAAGAATATGTGCTGGTAATTGCATTCCAAATTCTACATACCATGTATGATGTATATATGTTTAACATATAATAAATATTTAATCTATAATACATGCATAATTTAGGCTCTATGGTAGAATAATGCTTAAACACACAACACACAACATTTTTTTCATTATCTTTAAACAATACATTCAATACATCTATCAATCAGGGCACTATTAGAAAACAGACGGTGCACTCAAATTACTATATTTTAAGGAGCCGTAGTCTAAGAAACCACAGGGACCTCAAGGTTGGCACCACAGTGAAGTTATTACCATCCCTGTATTCTAAGAGACCAGGGGAAGGAGAAGTTACAGGTATATGGAATGAGCATCATAAGTGCTCCTTTTTGGAGAGACCTAGCCAGCCAGAGATGACCCTTCAAGGAAGGAGCCAAGGAAACAAATACTCTGACGTTACTCACTTCCCATATTCTGAACATCTGCTTGGTTCCTTTTGCTACACTTCATCAGAAAGCTGGCGTGCTTAGGAGCCATTGTTATCGTACATATGCATCACCTATGGCATAGAGCAGTGATATCCTTTAAAAATATGTGCCCCCCCGCCAATCTCATATCAAACTGCAATCCCCAGTGTTGGAGAAGGGATCTGGTGGGAGGTGACTGGATCATATGGGTGGATTTCCTTCTTGTTGTTCTCATGCTATTGAGTGAGTTCTCACAAGATCTGGTCATTTAAAACTGTGTAGCACCTACCCCTTCACTCTCTCTCCTGCTGTGCCATGTGGGGACATTGCCTGCTTCCCTTTCACCTCTACCATGACTATGAGTTTCCTGAGGCTTCCCCAGCCACGTTTCCTGTACAGTCTGAAGAACTGTGAGTAGATTAAACCTATTTTTTCATAAATTACCCAGTATCAGGTAGTTTTTTACAGCAATGCGAGAATCGATTAATACAATCAGGATGAATCAGAGTAGATAGGAATCTGGAGGAGCAAACAAAAGGCATTCAGCCCAATGCACAAAATAGTGCAGATAAAGGCATACTCAGGTATAAATTCCTAATGTTTTACTTTATTTATTGAGGCAATTGTGGGATTTGAATAATACTGATTGTTTTATAATTTTCTGGCTCTAATTTTGACTGTTATTATTCACACACACACACACACATACATATGTATGTGTGTATATATACATAGCATGTGACAAATCATATTTTCAGAAAAGAGGGAACAATGAAAAAAATTATTTATTAAAATCCGTTTTTTTTTTTTTGAGGCACAGTAGCATGTTGTATAGTATTGAAATTTAAAAAAGTTGTGGAAACATAAACTGGGTTTAAATTTTTGTCAGCTACTAGGTGTGAATTTTATACAAATTTACTGTAAACCAAGTTATCAATTTTTATCTCAAAGACTTGTTGGTATAACCGAGTACCCTCATTTTTTTAGAAAATATTTTAATTTTTTTTCTCTCTTCTGTTCTCTTTACTCCTTCTCCCCACTTCCCAGTTAGCTTTTTAGAAATGAAATTATATATAGCCTTTTACCTCCTCTTCACCAGGCACTCCCTACAAGGCAAGTTCATCTATGTGCTTAGCACCTCCAGAGCTAAACTCTTACCCACCAGAAGGTTGCCTTGAGAGACAACAGTGAATTTACAACCCAAAGTATGCCTGGCTACAGTTTTTGCCCACCTTTAAAACCTGATTTTGCCCATGAAGACACTGACCCAACTGTCAAGTAGGTAAGGTACCCAAGCTAGTACGAGGACGCTTCACTTACACATTTTGTCCCCTGACTTTTAAAAGTGCCTGCTTTCTACTCCAAAAGCAAAGTGGTACCCTTAAGGCAGAAAGCCTGCACTTCTTCCCCTAGGCCAGCTTTAGAATAAAAAGTCATTTTCTTTATACCAAACCTTGCTCTTGTCAATTGAACTCTGCAAGTGGTGAGGGACTGAACATGCCTTTCGGTTACATTAAAAAGAGCTGATGAGAAAATATATTTATACTCATTGTTTCAATATTTGTATTGAGGCCACTGACACTACCTTAGAGAGAAGAAGCTCTTCATCTTTCATGCATGAATTATATGTGAAAATGACCCCTTTTTAGAAACAGTGCATTAACCCATGCTACTTACAGTCTGAAATTCTTGTCTCACCTGTGTCAACTTTGATCACCATTTCAACAACCCTGAGGAAAGATGTTTGACCTAAAAGTTGATGGTTTTCTCTGTAGTATATGAAAATTAGTTTTCTTGGGTTTGGTCTTAATTGCAGTTGTTGGTAGAACATTAAACCACTCCCTGGGATTATATGATTACCTAGTATATTAGCTGTCACAGTAGTTCTAGGAGCTGATTTGCATTATCCCCAGATGCTTATAAAAGGGCAGAAAATGTCCCAGGGTCAGGCAGCTGGTACATCAGATTTGACTGATAAAAAACCTGGGTCCTCTCTATTTGATCATGCTATAGATTTTTTAAAGTAACTAAATGAAAACAAAAACAGAAACAAAACCCAAGCATCATAATGAAATAGTACTTCTAACACAAACTTGAGGTTTTAATACAATCATCTTATTTACAAATGCCCAACTCAACTCAATAACATAGGATATAAAATATTACTTACAATATTAAAGTTATTATGGCAAATAAATGACATGATTGTTTTTTAAATTTTAATTAATATAAGCAAATAACTATTCTAACATTCTACACTGATGCTTGAAACATTGCTATTTATCACATCAATTTTCAAGTATTCAGGAATAAATGTTTATTAATTAACTTAGTTATAGTACTACTGATAAGACTATCTGATAGAGATTGACATTTTATTTGGTCTGGAGCCTATACCAGGTGATTATAGTCATCCTTTCCTTTAATATACATGAAAACCATGAAAGTTAGATATTATCATTCTCATTCTGCATACATGAAAACTGAATCATAAAGAGATTAAGTACATCCTCCTGATAGCCCAGTTGGAAAGAGGGAGTCAAGATCTAAACATAAGCTCTCAGACTCTCAATCTCTTACTTTTTAACCCCACTCCATCACGGTGTCAAACCATTTACTTTCTTGGTTTTATCATTGTGTTGCATCGCTCTACTTTTGTTGAGGTCCTTACTGTTTTTGTGATTTTTTTTATGTTTTGGCTGTCTCCCTCATAATGGCTGCTTTCACTACCAAGGCAATTCTGCCAAGAGATTCCTCCATTATTCCCCAACATTCCCCTGAAGTCGATGTTTGAGGGGACATTAAACCTTCTGGATTTGGTTGTAGAATAGACATAGGTGAGTGACCACAGGCACCTTTTCTACTACTCTCCTCTCTTGACTTTTATTATTCTCCTCTTTTTAAAAAATATAATTAATTAGTATTAATTATTTGACTCATTTTCAGGAGTTAAATTACTTTCTTTTTACTCAAATGGATTTATTTCTTCTTTTCTCTATTCGCTATCTCCCTTAATGGATTTGAAAATCATTTCAGTTCAAATCTCAGTCTGTTATTTACCAGACGTATGAACTTTTTGATGCTATTTTTTTCTGTGTCTAAGTTTTTCCATGGAAGACAAAACAAAATAATAATGCCTACCTCTATCAGTCTGGATCCAGGATGCCCTATTTCTTATCATTTTGGGATGGATACAGAGGAAATGTAATTTTGGATGACAGGAAATAAAAGGTTCTAGTAGACTGTACTTAAAAACAAAAAAAAAAACTACCATATATTGGCCGGGCGCAGTGGCTCACGCCTGTAATCCCAGGACTTCGGGCGGCCGAGGCGGGCAGATCATGAGGTCAGGAGATCGAGAACATACTGGCTAACACGGTGAAACCCCGTCTCTACTAAAATTAAAAAAAAAAAAAAAAAAGATTAGCCAGGCATGGGGGCGGGCGCCTGTAGTCCCAGCTACTCCGGGGGCTGAGGCAGGAGAATGGAGTGAACTCGGGAGGCGGAGCTTGCAGTGAGCCGAGATCGCGCCACTGCACTCCAGCCTGGACGACTGCACTCCAGCCTGGATGACAGAGCGAGACTCCCTCTGAAAAAAAAAAAAAAAAAAAAAAAAAACTACCATATATTTATTTTCATGAGTTCAAAGTGATTTTGTGATTATCTTTGACTGTGAAGTTCCTCAGGTAAACATACAGCTGGATATCTAACTGGGAAAATAAAGTGTGTGTCACATAAAGGCCTGAGACAGAATTATTTTTATTTGATTCAGGTAAGTACCAAGGCTAATTTTCTGTTTTTTTTGTTTTTTTTTTTTTAGTGACAATCTTGAAATTTACTTCCAGGTTCAGAGATAATCTACATGATCAAAAGGAACAAAAGTATCTCTTTTACCTTTGTTCAAAATCTCAATCTATGGCTTTCTCATTTTCTCAAAGCATGTTGTAAATAAAATAGAGTTTCTCCTGCAGTTATTAATCAGTTGGTTTTTGTGTAAACGATTCCACAAACAAATTCACTCAGCCCTATTTAATAACTTAAGAATTGTTTTTGTATCCTAAAAATCCAAATAAATATTAATATAATTCTATAATTACAAATTTATAAACAAACTGAAAATTCTAAAATTGCAGTGTGCTTTATAAACTGACCACAAGAAAGGACTAAGAATAATTGAAAAAAATACTGATGCTTATGCCTATGTAAAAGTAAAGAAAGTAAACAAATCATTAAATTGCTTTGCTAGAGGAGTGAAATGTAAATCCACGGAGATGGTATTTTTATCACTACAAAGAGACATTGTTTGGGTTTCACCAGCGTCTTTCAGCAGAACTTTTTTCTCTCAGCAAAACTGTTCACCACAGACCAGTAATTACCCTTGAGGGCCTTTGGTGAGAATTGAATTTTCATTCAATAAGGTTGACACTGGGTCTGGAGGGTAAGGGAGTAAAGCTAGCTGTTTGCAAATTAAATTATGAGGATAAAATAAAGATGCTGGGCTTCTCACTCTGTCAGTTGAATGGGATATTATTGAAGCTTTGGATAGGTAGTGACAAAAACAGGTGTTTACCCTTCCCCTTTTGTCTTGTTGAATTTATGGACATAAAGATGTAAAAAAATCTTAAATTTGAGCTTAGATTTCTTTTTCTAGCAACAAAACAGTTTGAGTATATTCACCAACAGGTATCACCTTTATTAATACAAATATGTATTGTAAAGGCATTACATAATATATAATCCAATTAATTCCTTGAAATATTCAATATGCATAAGTCTTACATAATGTAAGAAGGAGAACATAGCTTATTATTTGACCATGTTATTTATGTACACCTAATTTAATAAAATGAGTAATTCCATTTATATACGTGAATATATATGTGTGATATGTATATATTTTGTGTGTATATATATTAATGTGTGTATAAATACATAGATTCTTGGGCAAAACAACATACGCAATAGAACCAAAAAATATAATTTTCTTCTGTTGTCAATTGACATTTAAATTGACATTAGACATTTGTCCAGAGAGTATGTTAGTAAATATAACTTTGATCCATGCAGTCACTAATGGCAAACAGACTGAAGCATATTTTCATTGAAATGACCATTGATAGATTTAGAAAATTCATTGCTGGTGCTGTTAGTTTTTTGGCATGAGTTAGATTAGCTTAATGCAGGTTAGAGAACTTCTGAGCTCTGTACTAAAGTTATATCATATGGACCTTCTGGGTAAATCATTTAATGGACTGCTGGAAGAAAGGACATAATTTGTGCCTATTTAAGTATATAAGCCTCACCGAGTGGGTCAGAATTTGAATGTGATATATTTTAATGCATATGTTCAGGTAATTAAACTATAACTTGATTTTTTTTCCTTTGGTAGTCTTGTGTGAAAGAATGAAATAGACACATGCCTTATATGTTCAAAATTTAGTGCTTCTTGAGGAAATTATGAAGGTAAACAGAAGAGATCCTCTACCACCTTTATCTCCTCGCTTTATCTACTCACCTGTCTGCAGGAATGCCAAGATGCTCTATCCGCCTTGGCGTTGTGACTGATAATTTCAGAGGCTCCTGTCTGATACCAGTCCCACCCTCTTCCTATCCATTAGGACTCATTCTTTTCTTCAGGCCCAACGAGTTACTCTTGAAATTATTCCTTTTCTTTTCTGTGTCATGCTATTATCCTTTTGATTGAAGCGTTCAATCTGCTTGTCTATGGCTTTTATTTTTTCTATATGACAAACAAAACAAATACACCAAAGAACAACAATAGCAACAACCACCTCTGTAACAACACTTTTTTTTCCAGCTTTTGCACAATTTCTTTGCCCCTGTTTAGAGCAAACCCTCTTGAGAACATTATTTTTACTTGCTGCTTTTTCTCTCAATCTTTCAAACTCACTCTCATCTGATTTTCACTCTGTGGTACGCTGATAAATATTTAACAACCAGCTTTCTGCAGTACAAAGCTCTAATTTGAAGTGTTTTCTGAGATTCACAGTATAAATACCTACTCCCACTAGAGTAAATTTTAAGATATCAGGGCTCATTTCAAGCTACTCGATGTGGTGTTTGAAAGAGATGTGGCTTCTTTGAAGTTTTGTGTTTTATTTCCTTTTTTCATAAGAGCCAGTTCAAACATTCCAATCTACACCTGACCACCTTGCTAAAACTGTCTCTTAAATTTACTCAAGTGGGGTTTTGAACCCCCCATGCCTTCACCACCAAAACAGCTGTACTAAGATTACTAATGGTCTCAAGTTGCTAAATCCAATATTCATTGTCAGCATCTTCTTGTTCCATCTAACAGCAGCATTTTACACAATTAAATCCATGACAGTCCTTTAAATACTTTCTTCAATTGGATTCAGGACTCTTTACTTCTCTTACCATCTCCCTACCTTATTAGCTGTTTTTTTCTCTGACTTTATTGCTGGATTCTCTTTTTAAAAACCTTTTAGTATTGGAGTGACCCACTACTAGGATTTGATATATCAAGACTATCTACATCCTTTAGCGATCTCAGCTAGTCTTCTGGCTTTATATACCATTCATAGAACAACAATGCCTCAATACATAGGTGTATGCATATTAGGAAACACTGTTTCTGTATGTAGTCAGGGAATGTGCCCTGACTCCAAAATCCCATATGCAACTGCTTACTGGACAACTGTTGAAAGAAATATAAATAAAAACAAAATCTCACACCAGCCCCCAAAACCTCTCCACAAAGATAAGAGAGCAAAAAACATTATTATTGAATAACTATTAAACCAGAATGTGATAATCATCAGGGCTAATCTAAGAAGTTGCAATGACTATAAGAAATCTCATCCTTTATACAGCCAAGTAGATGCAACCCATTATATATAAGTTCTCAAGATTAAAAAATAATAATAATTAGTTCTCAAGTAAGAGGACTTGACAGCACCATTAGTCACAATTCATCCTAATATTGCTTGGTGATTGGTTGATTATCTGTGTTAGCTAATTGACATTATCCAAAGGAATAATAAACTTCTATCTCTATGACAAGACGTACTTTTGCAACTTGGAAAATGAGGTCCTCTGAAGTGAGGTATCGGGGGAACCTGCCCCCAATTTCACATAGGTTCTTTTCTATTTTCCCTAAGCATCAGCTGGTTTGAGAAATAAAGGGACAGAGTACAAAAGAGAAATTTTAAAGCTGGGCATCCGGGGGAGACATCACATGTCGGTAGGTTCTGTGATACCCCACAAGCCGTAAAACCAGCAAGTTTTTATTAGTGATTTTCAAAAGGGGAGGGAGCCTACAAATAGGGTGTGGGTCACAGAGATCACGTGCTTCACAAGGTAATAAAATATCACAAGGCAAATGGAGGCAGGGCGAGATCACAGGGCCATAGGACCGGGGTGAAATTAAAATTGCTAATGAAATTTCGGGCACACATTGTCATTGATAACATCTTATCAGGAGACAGGGTTTGAGAGCAGACAACTGGTCTGACCAAAAATTTATTAGGAGAGACTTTTCTCTTCCTAATAAGCCTGGGAGCGCTATGGGAGACTGGGGCTTATTTCATCCCTACAGCTCGACCATAAAAGACGGCCGCACCCAAGGGGGCCATTTTAGAGGCCTACCCTCAGGGACACATTCTCTTTCTCAGGGATGTTCCTTGCTGAGAAAAAGAATTTGGCGATATTTCTCCCATTTGCTTTTGAAAGAAGAGAAATATGACTCTGTTCCGCCCGGCTCATTGGCGGTCAGAGTTTAAGGTTATCTCTCTTGTTCCCTGAACATTGCTGTTATCCTGTTCTTTTTTCAAGGTGCCCAGATTTCATATTGTTCAAACACATACGCTCTACAAACAATTTGTGCAGTTAACGCAATCATCACAGGGTCCTGAGGCGACATACATCCTCAGCTTATGAAAATGACGGGATTAGGAGATTAAAGACAGGCATAGGAAATCACAAGGGTATTGATTGGGGAAATGATAAGTGTCCATGAAATCTTCATAATTTATGTTCAGAGATTGCAGTAAAGACAGGCATAAGAAATTATAAAAGTATTAATTTGGAGATCTAATAAATGTCCATGAAATCTTCACAATTTATGTTCTTCCGCCATGGCTTCAGCCGGTCTCTCCGTTTGGGGTCCCTGACTTCCCGCAACAGTGAGGTCCCTAGGATCCCACAGAAGGTAGGAGATAGTGGTGCTATTTTCCTTGATTATTACATTTCAAGGAGATGATTCCTAAGTCCTTGAGAAAAGCAACCTTGGGTCATGAAGGTGGAAGAGGATTATTTAGCTTTTACAAAGACCTACATACATTTCAAATAGTGAAAGAACTTAAGTTTTTAAAGTAACGGCTCTATGAAAAGGGAGGGACAGTCTTTTTCCTTACTATCAACAGGGATAGTTTCTTATTTGTAGTTTGTACTTGCCCCTGCAATCTCTTCTTTTTGTTATTATAAAATAGTAACACTATAATGTTTCTAATTATTTTTATTGTTATTTCTACCTTTTTGGGGGGGAAGTTGCAGCTGTCTAAAATCCAAACCCATAGTAAAAACAAAGCAAATCAATAATTAGTATCATGATAGAATAATAGAATTACTAAATTTTTAAAAGTAAAATACATGATTTGAGTTGAAGAAATAGCCTGTGAATATATTATACCGTAGATTAAAACTTCAGTAATAGTCTTCATTAGTAATTCACAAAGATTTCTCCAAGTCATAAATTTTATGAATTTGTGTAGTGTCTTTATTTCTTTCATTTTCAAATGTTTAAGTATAATTTGATAGTTGCTTATGAAGACTTACCCAATCCCAGCCTCAGGAGTCATTTAGCACTGAAGCCTTAAAATCTATGTTTTTTATTATAAATATTACAATAAAAGAAAGCCATGTCTTACTGATTGAAAAAAAAATCCCAGCCTTTAGCTGAGAGCACAGATCAAAGTAAGTTCTCATTAGAAATCAAATATGATCCTTCACAATTTGTTTATTTACAAATGTGTATTGTTTATTTAATTCTTTCTTTTTTTGAATTTATTTTTCTTAATTTGACAAAATTATATGTATTTATTACATACAACATGTTGCCTTGAAACACATGTACCTTGTGGAATGCTTAAAAGTAGCTGCTTAATATATGCATCAGTACATATTTTTCTCATTTTTTTGAAGAGAACATTTAACACCCACTTTTCTAGCATTTCTGGAGCACAGTACAGATTGAGTATCCCTTATCCAAAATGCTTGGGATCAGAAGTATTTTGGATTTTAATTTTGGAGGAATTTTTGGAATATTTGTATTATATATTTACCACTTTTGCATTCCTAGTCCAAAAATCCGAAATCCAAAATTCTCCAAAGAGCATTTCCCTTAAGAGTCATGTTGATGTTCAAAAAGTTGTGAAGTTTGGATCATTTTCCAGATACAGATACTCAACCTGTGTTGTTACAGAGGTGGTTGTTGCTACTGTTATTCTTTGGTGTGTTTGTTTTGTTTGTCATACAGAAGAAATAAAAGGCATAGACAAGCAGATTGAATGGGGATAATTGAAGGAGAGTCCTATTTAACAATATTTATTTGTCTTATCTGTCTTAGTCTGTTTCCTGTTGCTATAACAGAATACCACACTTCTGTTCTCTTTATAAAGAACAGAAGTTTATTCAGCTCACAGTTCCGAAAAATGCAATGTTTGACCATGGTGTCATTATTGGTTGAAGGCCATCATGCTATGTTATTCCATTGCAAAGAGTGAACAGACAACCAATTGTGTGTGAAAAGAAAGTATGAAGGACCAACTTTGCTTTTAGAATAATGATATAATAATCTGCAATTGAGATAAATAATCCTCTTTCACGACAACATTAATTCATCAATGAGGGATCTGTCTTTGTAAATAAATAAATTAGGCTGCACATCCTAACACTGTTTCATTAAAGATTAAGTTTTCAGCACGTGAAATTTTGAGGGACACATTCAAACCATACGACTTTCTACATGTTCACTTTAAAGTTTTTTTTTCTTGCAAGACCCAGTAAATTCATCCTACGTTTCAGTCAGTCCCATAAGTTCCATCATACTACATGACAATTTAGTCTATTTAGCCATCATTCTATCTTTCCAAATAATTGTTCTCCGATGTGAAAATCAAAGACACCCAGAGTCATTATCTAGTATTAGAGACTTATAATGAGACCTCATTTAAAGGTACAGATTGAACTTCCAGTGTTAAAGTAAATGGCTCTCATTGTTTTAAGTCTTGAAGACAAACCCAATGCATTAGTCTGTTCTTGCATTGCTAGAAAGAAATACGTGAGACTGGGTAATTTATAAAGAAAAGAGGTTTAACTGGCTCACAGTTCCATAGGCTGTCCAGAAAGCATGACTCTGACATCTGCTCAGTTTCTGGGGAGGCCTTAGGAAACTTACAGTCATGATGGAAGACAAAGGAGAAACCAGCCCTTCACATGATCAGAGAAGGAGGAGAGAGAGGTGGGAGCTCCCACACATTTTTAAACAACCAGATCTCATGAGAACTTACTATTGTGACTCCACCTCCAAGGGGGATGGTACTACATTGTTCATGAGAAACCTCCCCCATGATCCAATGCCCCTCCCACAATGCCCCACCTTCTACATTGGGGATTACAATTCGACACGAGGTTTGGCTGGGACACAGATCCAAACCATATCACTCACCCTATAGATTTTTTGGTTTGTTTTTTGTTTTGCTTGTTTGTTTTGCATTGGATCTAAAACAATGGTTGCCCAGTTTAACAGTGAACTTGACCTCTCTGAATAATAGAATTTCATCTTTGTGTATTTCTCTATATGGCACTGGAGAGAACTTGCTTCTTAATGTTAATCAGGTGACATTAAATCTGCCTTTTACGGTATCTACTCTGAGCTATCAGATTTTAATTTGTCTATTAATTAGATATTTTCTTTTCTTACATCTTCCTTCAAAAAAAATTTTTGTGTCAAATTCAGAGCTGAAGTACCTGGATGAATATTAATTACTTTTACTTTATTATCAAAAAATTGCTAATGAAGATGATTCACTTTCATTAATCAATAGTCAGATTGTTGAATTTATAAATGTTCTGGTTTAAATATGTTCTCCAAAGTGTCTGTGTTAGAAACTTAATTGCCACCATAAAAATGTGAGGAGGTGGGACCTTTTGAGGTAATGAAGATTAGAAAAGGTCATCAGTGTAGCAGCTCCATGTTGGCGCAAGTGACTTTATAAAAAAAGAGAAAGAATCCTAAACTGACATTCATGTTCTTGATCCTCTCAATCAGTAATGTCTTCTTCCATATTTTGATGCAGCAAAAATGTCCTCATCAGATGCCAGTGCTATGCTCTTGGACTTCCCAGACCCCAGGACTGTAAGAAATAAATGTCTTTTATTTTATAAATCACCCAATCTAGAGTATATTGTTAATGTAACAGAAAAAAAGTCTAAGACAATAAGCCCAGACCGTGTTTATAATGGGAGTGCAGTTTATAGCTGACCAGAAATGTGATTGTGGGATTATTACTGGGATACAGAAAGAAGTAATGTAACAAATGACATTTATTTTCTAATAAAGGGTGATTCTTAAACTAATTTAAATGACTCTACTGTAAATAGGACAGCAAAGTAGTCTATGAGAACAGTAATAGGGTTGCTGGAATACATCCTTTCAGTTAAGTTTGATACCAATAGCAGTTACCATAGGGAACTTAAATGTTAAATACTTTTGGGGAACTGAGAACTATAGTCCTGTACTCCTGAGAAGCTTGCTTCCCATGGGAAGCCCAAATCTAGCTGTCTTGTTTTTTGCGTGTGTGTGTGTGTGTGGGTGATCAGCAACACTTTGAATAATGTCTTCTAGTGTAGTGACAACTGGTCTTTCCTGCAGAACACACTTATGTAGATGACATCTCCTGGGCAAACAATGTGGCAGACTTCTTACAGCTTGTCGTCTCATGTGCTTATGACTTATCTTAGGGTTTCTATGGGGAAAAAGAAGCCATTCCAAGTATTTAACAGGATTATTAATAGATTCAGTTAAACTAAGCACAATACATGGTCTCAGTCCCAAACCCATAGGCTGTCCACACATAAACTTAAAAGGAAAGATTTTTTTGTTTTTTTACAGGTATCAGTCCATTTTTCTAACAAGGCTAGTGGTAAAGTTCTAGGCCATCTTAACAGTGCATTATATAATATTAGCCAGTGACATTTTTAGTAGGCTTTATTTATTAGAGCAGTTTTAAGTTCAGCAAAATTAAGTGGAAAGTACAGAGAGTTTTCCTGTACCCACCCCTTTCATGTACAGCTTCTTTCTGGTCAACATCTCACATCAGTGTGGCACATTTGTTACAATCTATAAACCTACATTGATACATCATCGGCACCTCAATTCTATAGTTAATATTAGAGTTTGCTCTTGGTGTTGTACATTCTATGGATTTTGACAAATGTATAATAACATTTGAATAGAAATTCATCATTGCAGTATCACACAAAATAGTTTTATTGCTCTAAAAATTCCTTTTGCTCCATGTATTTACTCATCCCTCCTGCTTACCCCAGTGAACCACTGATATTCTTGCTGATTCATAGTTTTGCCTTTTCCAGAATGTCATATTATTGGAATCTTATGGTATAATGTTTTTACAGATCAATTTCATTCACTTAGTAATGTGCATTTAAATTTGTTCCATGTCTTCGCATCTTGTTAGCTCATTTATTTTTAGTGCTGAATAATATTTGATAATCTAGATGTACCACAGTTTATTCTTAAACCAACTGAAGGACCTCTTGGTTGCTTCTAAGTTTTGGCAATTGTGCATAAAGCTACTATAAACATTCATATGCAGGTTTTTTTGTGTGGACATGTTTTTGACTTATCTGAGTAGTACTAAAGGGCATGTGATCACTGGATCAGATGGTAAGAGTATGTTAATATTTTTTAAAACTATCAAGCTATCTTCCAAAGTAACAGTACCATTTGCATTCCTGCTAGCAAAGAAGAGAGAACCTGTTGCTGTGCATCTTTGCTAGCATTTGGTATTGTTAATGTTACGGATTTGGGCCATTCTGATGTGTATGTAGTGGTGTTTCACTGGCATCTTAATTTGTAGTTCTCTAAAGACATATGATGTGCAACATCTTTTCATATGCTTATTTCCACTAGTATATCTCTTTTGGTGAGGTGTCTGTTTAGGTCTTTGGCTCACTTTTTAAGAGTTGCTCATTTTTTATCTTTGACTTTTAAGAGTTCTATATATATATATTTTAGATAGCCATCCTCCATTAGATATTGCTTTGAAAAATATTTTTGCCCAGTCTGTAGCTTTTCATCTCATACTCTTGACAGTACCTTTTGTATATCAAGTTATATTGTAATAATTATTCATAATTTTAACAAAATTCAGCTTCTCATTTATTTCACTGATCATGGCTTTGGTCTTAAATCTAATAAGTCACTTCACACCCAAGGCCATCCAGATTTACTTCTATGTTATTTTCTAGGAGTTTTATAATTTCATATTTACATTTAGGTCTATGATCTTTGTTAATTTTTGTGAAAAGTGTAAGGTTTTTGTCTAGATGCTTCTCCTAAAATGGATGTCCAGTTGTCTAGCATCATTTGTTGAAAATATTATTTTTTCCTAGCCAATCAATTTTTAAGAGTTTGATTCACTACTTTAATTGTCCAGAAGGCTGAAATTTATAGCAATTTGCAAATTTTTGCAAACTTATTATAAAACGGTAGGAATTAAATGACTTCCTCTGCTCTAGTCAGTGTGTTCTGGTATCCCAAAATTATTAATTATGTTTATTAAGAGAACATTTATTCCTGCTGAAAATTGTCTTTTGGCTGGGCATGGTGGCTCACACCTATAATCCCAGCACTTTGGGAGGCTGAGGTGGTCAGATCACCTGAGGTCGGGAGTTCGAGGCCATCCTGGCCAACATGGTGAAACCCCGTCTCTACTAAAAAAAAAAAAAAAAAAAAAATTGGCCTGGCATGGTGGCACATGCCTATAGTCCCAGCTACTAGGGAGGCTGAGGCAGAAGAATTGCTTGAACCCAGGAAGCAGAGGTTGCAGTGGGCCAAGATCGCACCATTGCACTCCAGCCTGGGTGACAGAGCAAGACTGTCTCAAAAAAAAAAAAAAAAAAAAAGAAAGAAAGAAGAAAGAAAGAAAACTATCTTTAAAAGAGAGCAAGACTTCATATCATCTAGAACTCACACACAATACAATTGGATAATTTAGCTCTGTGAAAACAAATTTAGCTCTATGTTATCCAAAATTGGATAACATTAGCTCTATAAAACCCAGCTGTCAAACAGCTTCCATCAGGTAACATTGGTCAGTGAGAATTTCCTGTGGTTATCCTAGGAATGGCCTGCAAAAAAATACTGTTGACAAATAGCATATCTTTTTAATATATCTTGAATAATTTTTATTATTTTTGGTAGGCATAGTAAGAGTCTATTGTTCTTAAAATCCTTCTTTTATTCAGTTGATTTGTTGATGATAAAATACTAGTGAAGTAAATAGAGATGAAGGTATGGGAAATATTTTTAGGTAATTCCTACAGTCTGGTCAGTTGTTTGTTTGTTTTTTACCATAGCCTCCTGATTAGCAGGAACTACCAGGCTCATACCACCACACCTAATTTTTTCAATTTGTTTTTGTAGAGACAGGGTCTCGTCGTGTTGCCCAGGCTGGTCTTGAAGTCCTGGGCTCAAGCTATCCTCCTGTCTCAGCCTCCCAAAGTGCTGGAATTACAGGTGTGAGCCACTGGGCCAGGCCTCTAGTCAAATTATTGAAGCTCCTTTTATAATCAATTTTTTCATTTTATTTTGTGAAGCATTTTTTAATGGACAAAAGTGTATTATTAGATTAAATAGGGAGCTTCTAAATTCTACCATATTTTAACAGAACCTTTTGCAGGTCTATCCCAAAAAATTATTACCTTTAGAAACTTTATCCTTCTGCCCTGTGTGAGCGCTCCAATGAATTGCTGATATCTGAGAAGGCAATTGTAAAACCACTGACAATTCAACTATCACTTTTTCATGAAATATCTTAGTTATCACTGAAGTAAAAAAAGTCATATTAAAAATGTTGTTCTGTTGCATGACAGACACTATATGTGTGTGTCTGTGTGTGTGTATAAAATCCAGAACCAAGAATTACAACTCTAGTAACTGCTATTCACTCATCTTTTTGTGTAGACTTAATTCCAGACAAAACATATAATTTATTTATTTTTATCAAATATGTCTTTTTATTAGAAGTATGGGGATATTATAGGGTAAGCACTGGCTTTATAAATTATTCTTTGGTTTCATAAGTTTTTATAACCACTTTATTCTCTTTAAGCTCTCAACAAAAGATATTGTTTTACATATGGCCATATATTATTCTTCTGCTATACTGTTTTCATTTGTTACATATCTCTAATTAAACCGGTATGAATATTCCCTACATCAAAGCAATGCACCAGTGTGTTTCAGTTGGGGTAATGAAGAGTATGAGACTGCTACTTTCTTCAATAACCCTTTTCTATCAGAAGTCAAATGCATAGTGATCAAATCAGCTGCCATTTTCCAAAGGAGCTCCAGAACAACTCCATCTGGAGTAGAGAATATGGTAGACTTTAAATTTCACAGCAGGTCTTTTTCAATTGATTTGTGAAAGAATTAGGAGAATGTAAGAACACCAGTTCTTCAGTCAGATACTCTGTCTGTGTGAGAACTGCAGAGGAAAAGGAATAAGCCAAAGGCTGACCCAATATACCAACAATCTGTGTTGGTCTATTACCAAACAAAAAGGAAGAAAATTCTGAGAAAATTGCAAAATATATAACATCAGAATTTATCTGAAAGAGCAATGCTAGATTAGTCTGAGGAAAAGTTATTGACACATATGGCTCACCAGTTCCCACCTGTGACATTCCCTCAATTTGTCAATTTTGACCCATTTTCTAGCTAAAAGTTTTGTCTTTCTAGGAATTTCTAATTATTTTATCCCTGAAAATATTGGATCTTCCATAGTCTCTTTTTACAATCCCTCTTTAAACATCCTGGCTTCTTGCAATAATGGCATTCAGTTTTTCTTCCTTCTGTATTCCTTTTATAGGTTGGATACAGTAGGAATTATTCTCTTGAGTAAAATTTTAACTTAACAGCCAAGCATAGCAGTCTTTATTTTTAATTTTTTAAAATTTTCTTTAGATTGTTCCAAAACTCAGTAGATAAATATAATATTTGAGTAACAGTTTGTCCTGGCCATCCTTGTACCTATTCCTTAGAATGCATGTTCTGGGATTTGGACAGTTGGCAAGAGAGCTAAGACAAAATTCTAGTTGCTGAGACTAGAATGTGATTTCAACTTGTGCCCCCGTCTGAGCCAGTGAATTCTGAGAAAACCTAAACACACTGGGGGTGGCTATCAATGAGGAGCTCCCATGCTGTTTGGGTATACCACTGCAACTTCTCTTAGCTTTTCTTTAGTGGAAAGTCTTCAAATATGTCCATTAGCAACCCTTCTCAATGTGTCTCTCCAAGCATCTCTAATATTCATAGTTTTTCTATACTTATGGGAATAATCACTTCCCTTTTCCCTGAGTCAGTTTAAGGCAAGGAGGGATACAGATAAACAGCAAAAGTAGAGGGAGCAAGGATACCTGAGAAAAAAGGAGGAGGATTGTCCAAAAAGGGAAATGACTTTCATTCTCACATTTTCTCTTCCACTTTTTGAAATATTTTATTTTGGCTATCCAAATTATTTTTTTTATTAGAATGATAGTCATTCCGTAAACACTAGTAATACATTTGCTTGGGATAAGGCTTGTCTCAGGGCCCTGGCAAATACATAAATTTATTCAAATCCAAAGAACCATTCTTAGGCCATTGCAAGACCAGATTCTCATATATCTATTCCAAATGCAACAGAGAGAAGATAATACCCTTTAAGGGGAAGATCTGAAGGCAACATTCCTGACATTCCACATTTTCTAAGCATATGGTGATCCTGATGGAATTTAGACCCCACAATTCAAAAGTAAAATTTGAATTGGAGAGGGTGGTCCATTCAGCTAATATTCCAAAAGAGTAGATACCTAAAAATGAAACTTTTTGTGATCCAGGGCCTTTTACCTGACTGTTGCATAGCCGCAGACCTTCAACTGGTCTACTCAATTCAGGCACTGCTCAACAACCTGTATTTATTTCTGGAATTGTTGCATTTCCATAATGATAAAAAGAGAAAGAAAACGGTTTTATTATTGAATAATCATTAAGCCATAATGTGATGTGCACCACAGGCAATCCACTTAGAGAGCTCAAAAACAGAAAGGAATTACATCCTTTTGTCTAGCCAAGAAGATACAACCCATTACATACATGCTCTCACAATAAACAATAACTAGTGCTCAAGTAAGAGGACTTAAATGCACCATTTGTCATATATAGTTTATAATAAATTCACTTGGTAATTGGGTTGAGCATCCGTGTTAGCTAATTCACTTTATCTGAAAAAAAAATCTTTTATCTTTATGGTAAGAGGTAGTTTTGCAACTTGGAGTGAAAAGTCCTCTGAATTTAGGCCCCTACACTCTCACACATAGTAGAAGACAGGGGCACTATATTCCTTGGTGATTATATTTCAAAAAGATGGTTCCTGGGTCCTTAGGAAAGGCAATCTTGAGTCCTGAAGTTGGCAAGAGACTTATTTAACTTTTAAAACAGTTTAATATACATTTTACAGAAAAAGAGAATGTACAGGTTTCCTGAAGCAAGTACTCCAAGAGAATTTTTTTTTTTTTTTAGTTTCAACAAGAAGGATTAAGCCTCTTATTTTTAATGTTTGTTTTCCATTACAAAACGCAAATCTAATCTGTTCAAAACTGAAATCCTCATCTCCTTAAATTCTATATAGCCACAATTTTCCCAAATTCAGTTAATGGCAATTCCATTTTTCTCCCAAATTTAAAACACTTAAATTATTTTCTGTCTTTCTTTCTCAATAGACTTTACTTTCAAAAGATATCCAGAATCTGACCACTTCTTATTACCTCCACTGATAACACTGGCCTAAGCCACCTTCATTCTCTTTGAAATATTTTCTCTTCTTACTGTTTCCAATCTTAGTTCCAACTTTGGCCTACTCCCCCAAAGTGCAGCTACATTCTACTTTTAGTGTGGCAGCCAGGCTAATTCATTTAAAATAAAAATCAAATCATTTTTCTTCTAGTCAAAGTGCTGCAACAGCTTACCAAAATCATCCAAGTAAGACACTAGGCACTTAAAATGATCCCTGAAATTCTGTATTATCTGCTTCTTCATACCATTATCTTTCTAACTTTATTTCATAGTTATCCTCATCATTCATTCTGCTGTAGACACAGCCTGACATCCTTGCTGTTACTTTTATATGCCAATCACTCCTGAGCATTATAGGTGTTCACTGCTTTTACTTCTGCCTGGAATGGAATGTTCACCTCCCAAGTATCTGCATTTCTTTATCACCTTCTTTAGTTCTTTCCTCAAATGCTACTTTTCAGTGAGAACTTCTCTGGCCACCCTGTTTAAAAATAAAAGCCCCTTCCACTTCTTATCTTCCGTAACTGTTTTTCTGGTTTTTATTTTCTTCTTGTATAATTTATTACAATTTCTTATCTTTTTTTCTCCTCACCCATAAAAATAAATTTTCCCAGTGCAGAAAATGTTGCCTGTTTCAGAAACCATATTTGCAACACCAAGAATGCTGCCAAGAATACAGTGGCATTCAATATATGATTATTGAGTAAATTAATGAGTGACTGATAGTAGTTATTGTTTATCGTGCATAGTTTCTGTATTATTTATGTTATTTTATTTTTATTTTAATAGTAATGCTGTGATAATGGTTGAAATACAATATTTTTCTAACCTTTGTTCCTAATTTCCTTCAATAAAAATTAAGAAATCATAAGAGTGGACTAATTTGGTGTCTAAACATATTCTATTTCAGAGCCCACAGAAATTTATCTAACACCCTTAACCCTGGATAAACTCTCTAGGCTCCATAAGTTCTACCCTCTCCATGAAATTTTTCTGAGTTGTCTTTCTCCATGTTCCACCCAAGCAAAGGTAGTCAATTCAGTCGTTTGTGCTCCTACCGCATTTTGAGATACATCTATAATTGCACTGATTAACTTACATTTTATCATTATGAGCATTTTTGCCGCATTAATATGCAGACCTTCTTAATGACAAAGTATACTTTCCTATATTTGCATTTCTAAATGTTTGTTGAATCAATAAAATCAGACATTTTCAGTGATGTATCTAATTTGTAAAGTGAAAATTTGTGCTGGACTTCTGCAATTTTTTTCTTCTGACCACATGTAATCTGTATTAAAAAAAGAGAACATTTAACCGCCTAAATTATTTTTCTCATAATAAAAGCTAATTTGTGCAAATTTTGAACTGAAGTAGTAGCTATAATAGACTCTCAAAAGAGAATGAAAATTAAAATAATTTTAAAAACACATTGGTTATTTGTACACAAAGTTCTCTAAATGTTCAAAATAGTCAATTAATGTATTATAGTCAATTAAAACCTCAATTTGTTTGTTTTGCACGTTGTCTACTCAAATTTCTAACACATATAGATTCATAGCAAATTTTTTTTGGCAAGATTAATTATTAAATATAAGTTCTGTGAAAATGGTACAGTTGTGGGTTATCTTGATTAAGCAAAGTGATAAATATCATTATCTAAAAAGTATTCATCAGGTCAAGAAATATTGATCCTCTGTAAGATACATCATAGGATACCAGAGATACAAAGATTTTAATATGCATCTTTTCAAAATGTAAATGTAAGTGATTTAAAGCATTCAAAGAACGTACACATTTTATCAGAAAACATAATTTCTGTCAATGAGTAGAGAGATATAAAAAAGCTACCTCTACAGCCCAGTGGTGAGACATTCATAGAAAATTGACTCTGCTTTGAATTTGTTTAAAATGATAAATATAAAAATAGAATATATAATAGTAAGATTAATATTTTTATAAGGTGGCCTTTTGTACATATTTAAACCTGCATTTATTATTTCAGCCCATTAATTCAACGTATATGTTTGTACGCTGACAGTGTGACAGATATTCGGCCATGCATAAAAAGTTCTAATTAAAATCAATATGATGTGAAATGATTTTATTTAGATTAAAATATCATATTACTTAAATATAAAATCTTAAATTAGAAGAATAAGCTACTTCATAAAATATAATCTATATCCTAATACTCATCAAACCTAGAATCAAAATATGCATAGTGAATGTATATGATATAAAATAAAATTGAATGAATCTAATCGCATATAAAAGCATGTTACCCTAAGAACGCAGGCTTTGATTCCCTTTTAAACATCATTTCATTTTATAATCCACACATCAGAAAAGAAGAAAACTCTAAAGTAAATGCCAGTTAGAATCACTAAACTGAACAATACCTCAACAAATTAAACTTTGCCTACTAGCACAATAACTTTCAATTCATTTATTATTTCTAATTTTACTAATTAACCTGGGATACTACAGAATATAGGTTATCTCAATTATAGAACTGTGGTTTTTATTATCATTTCATTATTATTCTATAATAATACTACTAATAATACTAATACTTATATCTATATATACTATATCTATATATAATTCTAAAAACATATATATGTTAATATTTTTCAAGAATAGTTTTGACTCATAATCATTACTAGATATTTCTCCACCAAGAGCCCATTTGCTAAGCATATTTATCTAGACTTCAAATTCATCATTAAATTTAATACAATTTCAAAGACTGGGATTGTTATAATCCCAAAATGAAGGGCTATATGTTAAAAAAAATAAAATGAACAAACGAAAGCCATGTAACCATAACTTTTTCTATCCCCAAATGCTCCAAGGGGGCACTGGAAAAAGCATTTATGTATGAGGACTTTGTATTCTGAGCACTTCTAGTCATCGTTCTGTCATTAGTAGACGTACAAACTTTCTAAACCTTACTTACGATGTGTTTACTTTGTGGGCAGTAGTAGAATTAATAGGGTTTTGTAAACAGTAAATAAGAAAATTTATGTAAAATTCTTAGTTAAGTTTTATTTTCATACTGTAATATTCAACAAAGTTTGGGGAAAAACTCTCAAACAACAAATTATATATTTCCAAAACCTGATTATTATTGTTTTTAAATGTCAGTGGACATTTCCCAGCCTTACAAACTTAAAATTCTAGTGATTTTAGTGTCTTCCTATATCCTCCACTACCAGATTAAATGACTTTTTATTCTCATTATCTCATATCCCATCAGACAATACCAGTTGTCAACAATTTTGAGAATCAATTTCTCAGTCTAGCGTTCAAGTCTCCAAGCTAACATTAAGCTTCTTCTTCTGATACTCCTATAATTTGTATGGCTTGACTACTGCCAATGCAAACAGAATGCCTGTCCAAGCTTTTGCTTTTGTGCATGTTGTTTCATTTCTCTGAAATGCGTTACTCTATTTTCCTATGTGAATTATTATCCCTTCCAAAAACATTCTTGCCGATATTCCCACCAACACCCTAATCTATTACAATCTTATCTATTAAATTTTGTTTGTGACTATTATATGGCTCTCCCTTGCATTATAGTAATTTGTTTTTATTTAATTCCAAATATTGGATTGTGGTTTCTCAGAATAGCAGTGTCATGTATTACTAATCTTCTTATTTTATGCATTGCAAAGCAGAAAGATGTAGATACCACAGTTGATTGGGAATATTTTCTAATTTGAACACAGAACATGCACTCTTCTGTTATACACACTGTAATAAATTAAAATTAAATAAGGTGACACAAAATTTAGAAACTTATTTGTGCTCCTTCAAAATGGAAGTTATTTTATATTAGTGCATTAAGGAATTGGAATGAAAAACTATTTTTTAAACAAATAAAAGAAAAAAGATACTCAAGCACAAAAGCAAATCTTCATGGATAAGAAATGCAATGTTGCATTACATGTTGGAGTCATCTGTGTGTGGCAGTAGTTAGAGATGGCTAAGAGTTTGCTCATATAAGAGATGTGTAGCACAAATACCCCAAATGCAAATTCAAGTGAAAGATTTAGTCTCACTACTATATTCTCATTAAATGGGTCGTTATAGTAAATGAGTAAAATGAGTCATTACAGTAAATGACTACTAGAGGTCATGCCTTATGCAAATAAGGCCTAAGGGCATGGGTACAACACATACTAAGCTGTGTTACCCACTATCTGTGTACTCACTGTGAAATATATCCACTATCGTAATGTGGCAGTGGTCCTAACCAACTTAAATGAGCCTAGGTTTAGAAAGGAGATACCCACAAGAAAGTAGGATCATAATATATGCAGGAGCTGAAGAGGGTGACTGAGAAAAGAGGGTGTGAGAGATGTAAGCCGAAAAGTATCTGGGACGAATCTCAGTTAGTTGAGGAGTTGATTTTACCATGGTTAAGGATATGCCCATGACATAGCCTTAGGAGGTCCTGAGAACATGTGTCCAAGATGGTTGGGTTACAGCTTGATTTTCAATGTTTTGAGGAGACAGGAGTTACAAGCAGATATGTAATGTCTGACACGTACATGTCAATACATGTAAGGAGTACATAAGGTGTACATTGGTTTGGTTGGTAAAGGTGGATTCAAAGATTTTTTTGTTTGGCAATTGGTTGAATAAGTTAAGTTATTACCTAAAGACCTAGGATAAATAGAAAGGAATGTAGGGTTTAATATAAAGGGTTGTAGAGACCAAGGTTCTTGTTACACAGATGAAGCCTCTGGGTAGCATGCTTCAGAGACAATAGGTGGTAAATATTTCTTAGACTTAAAAAGGTGCCAGACACTTAGCTAATCTCTCCTGGATCAGAATAAGTCCTGGGAAGGGAAGAGGATTCTCTACCAAATATAGATATCCTCCTGCCAGGAGACAGCTTTGCAGGACCCTTTTGGAATACATCAAATAAATATATTTCAGGGTAAAATATTTCCATTTTTTTCAAAGTCTGCTATCGGTTATTTTGTGATACATCTTATAGCTACAAAGAATTGGTTTGGTCAGTCTTAAGATTTCTGTTTTAATGTAAATGCTGCTCAGCTGTACCTGAATTCCAAAGGGCATAATAAGGTCTGTCTGAACCCCATTCCCACTTCCCATCATGGCCTGAACTAGTTTTTCAGGTTTACTTTGAAATTCCCTTGGCCAAGAGGGCATCTATTCAATTGGTTGAGGCACTTAGAATTTTATTTTTGGTTTATAGAGAACACATCAAATGAACCTGTAGAACCACTTTGCAAAGTGACATATAACCCTAAGAAAGATAGTCAGCCAAATTCACAATTAAAAGATGAAACAACTCTGGATAAAATTAAACACAACACATGAAGCAATGTTAAACTGTATATTAATAAACTCCAAATAGGTAAAGAACAAGCAATTGCTTTAAATTGGTATGTATGCATTTATTTTTTTCTTCATTTATTCTTATAGATATAGGGGAAAGAAGTACAGTTTTGTTAGATGGATATAATGCATAGTAGTGAAGACTAAGCTTTTAGTGTAATCATCACCTGAAGAGTGTACACTGTACCCATTAAGTAATTTCTCATCCTTCACCCCCCTTACCCTGCCACCATTCTGAATCTCCAATGTTTATTATTCTACTCTCTATATCCATGTGTAAATTTGTATATTTAGTGTCTTAATGAATGTATAAGGTAGGTATACATTTTATAATAAAAACACATTGGCATGTGGTCAAATGATGACCCTAGGAGATGTTCACTGAGCACAATAAAAGACAGCAAATTTAATAAGAAATGTAAACCTCAGGGGAAAAATTCAGAAGTCATTGATGAAGCAGGAAGAAAAAGGCAGAAAAGGGGATAAAAGGAAATATAAAAAAATTGACAAAAAGCAAACAAAAAATAAATAATTTGTTATATATGTAATGTTCACACTAAATGTAAATTAATTGATTGTAAGTCCTGATTCGAGTAAAAAAGATGCTAAAGATCCTCTGATATGCTGCTTATAAGCAGCACAACAGAACACACACGTAAACATACACATGTGGACTGGTGAAAAATAAAAGGATCAGAAAAAGACCAGACAAATTATAACTAAAACAAATACACACACACACACACAGACACACACAATTTAACAAAATCCATTATAATAGGTAAAGATGAGACACTGAATAACAAATGAAGATGCCACATAGAAGAGAATAATAACCATATAAATCTATTAATAGAACAATGTAACATGAAAACATACAGTAAAAAAAAAAAATCTGTCAGCATTAAAGAAATTGACAAAATCACAATCAGAGTAGGTTATCTAAATCTGCCTATTTAAAAATGGACAGAATGTTATGCAAAGAAAGTTATTGAAAAGGATGATAAACATTGGTCCACTAAATTACTTGTGGTACACCTCAATAAGAAGTTAATACTTGAGCAAGGACTTTAAAACTGACAGAGCAGTTTCTGTATAAAAAAACAAGTTAGGCAGAAGTGCTATGCAGTGCAAATGTCCTGAGTAAATCATGCTTATTGTGTACCAGGAATAACAAAGTCATGAGTGAGGCCGAAGGACAGAGGGAAAGGGATGAGGCCAGAGAGGCAATGGGTATGGGGAAGGGAGATTTTAAAATCTGATTGGAGCAGATTCAAAAGTGGTAAGAGGAAGATTAGAAGCAATGCCTATGGACACTTCTATCCATGAGTTTCATTATGAAGAGGAGCAAATAAGATGGCAAAAGCTTGAAGAAAAAGTATGGTAAAAAGACATTTTTTCATTGTTTATTATTTTGTTTTGTCAGACATAACAAATACAAACATGTTTGTCCTGAGCAGGAGAGGATGGAATGCAGTGACCCCGTGGAGAAAGCAACCTGAAGTCAGAGCATGAACAGCAAGTAATCAGTGAAATTAGAAATAATTTTTTTAAAATGCACATTTGATTACATAGCCAGAATCAGGCAGGGGAACCTGGATCATTAACAGAAACCAGAAGAAACCTGATACATATACTATAATTTGTATATATTCTATACATATGCTATAAAAATTGTTGACCAGCTGGGGCTGGTTGTTGCCTGCTCTGTCTTGGACCCTTGCACAGTACCACATTAATCACCCTAGTATAGCACTATATTGATCACTTATTAGTATATTTCATTTGATTTGGGCAAAGTCAAAATTGTGGATTCAGAAATCCTTAGAAACAAGGACAAAGTTAGCTGTGATCAATATTTGGCTGAGTACAATAGTATAGCTGATACTATTTTAGTCCTTATACACTATAGATCTTCCTTTATAATCCTCTTGAACCAGGAGCTTTAAATTAGTATACATACATACAAATGTGTATGTGTATGTATATGTACAAATGTGTACATATGCACACACAAATATGTGTATATGTAAATATATGTGTGTGTATATATATATGCATATACACAAATGTATATGGGGTGTGTGTGTGTGTGTATATATATATCTTCCAACTTAAAGCACCTGGGTCAAGGTGTACCAACAATAATTAATCCTATCAGCCCAGACCACAGAGTAACCCTGTTTTTGCTTGTTCTTTATAGAACATGACAATTAAGAAATGGCTAACTAGTAGCCTTCATTTAAAGTTTAATTGAACATTTGTTTTATTTCTTGATAGAAAACTCTCTAATTGGCCATTAAGCCACCAATAAAAATCTGCAAAAGAGTCATTAGCTGTAATATCCTGAATAATGAACCCCCAAATTATCAGGTCCTAATCCCTGTGAAACCTACTTAATAGTCCCGTAGACAGTTTTTTATTATTATTATTAACATAGAAGACACTACTGGTCTTAAAGCTTAAAACTTACATTTGTTTTATCTAAGTTCCTTCCTCAGGAAATGACCTTCAGGCCTCTCAAAGAAAATATCAAATAACTGAAAATTACCAGATCACCACGTCAGATGCCAAACGCCTAATTCATCATGATTGCTCTTTACCCCTCTCTTGTTCCTGTTTTTTTTACACATCATTACATTTCTTCCCTATTATATAAATTTCTAGTTTTAATCAGTCAGGGAGATGGATTTGAGACTGAGCTCCAGTTTCCTCGACTGCAGCACCCAATTAAAGCCTTCCTCCTTGACAGCGTTTGTTGTCTCAGTGATTGACTTTCTGTGCAGTGAGCAGTAGGTTCTAGACTGAACCCCTGGTGTTTTTGTAACAGATTTTAATTCCCTGACCAGGAACAAGTTGCTTGTGGTTTGACTGTCATGGACAGGGAGTCTCAGAATCCTTCCTAAGCAGCTGCCCACCCAATTTTGCCTGGAGGTGATTTTCCATCTCTCTCTAGCCCTGCCACAGTAGGTCCCCACCACGTTCCCGATTGCCTCAAAATAAATGCCTTTGAGGTTTGATATCTACATCCGGGTAGGTGAGTATCCTTTGTGGTCCCAGACAGCAGGATCTACTCCTCTCAATTTGGGAAATTTTTAAATAAATTTCCATTTGCATGTTGAAAAACTGAAATGACTGAAAGAGGAAAGCATCCTGACTGCTTCATTATGGACATTGTTGTGGGCATTTTGTGTGTGTCTGGGCAAGTGAATGTCGTCTGTGGGTACCAGACAATGGGATTGGCTCCTCTCAATGTGAGAAATGCTGAAGGAATTTTTGTTTGCAGGTTGATCAAGCCCAACCAATGAAGAGAGGAAACACCTTGACTGTGTTAGTTTGGACACTCTTGGGGCTTGTTTGTTGTGGCAGCAGTTGGATTGTGTTTTTCTGTGTGTTTGATATAGTCATGGAAAATTAGAACTCAGTAAACTGATATTCTTTTGTAATACTGCTTGGCCCCAATATCGTTTGGAATCTGGATATGCTGTTGAATTGGAAAGTAGGATGGAGTTCCATGTATCTAGGCTTTTGTGCTGCTGTTCTAAGGAGGATCAGGCTCAAAGTGCCATCACAGGTATCATTTTAGGGAGGCAGAGAGAGACTTGAATCAAATACAGAAAGGAAGACAATGTGAAGAAGAAACAGATTTTGAAAGCTGGACTTCAATACTGGAGGGATACAGCCATAAATAAGGGAACAGCAAATACTGGAACAGGTGTGAACAGAGATAACAAACCCCACAGAAAATCAGATTGTCAGCTGCAGCTGCTGCTTTATTTATGAAGACCATATAATTGTTTTGCTAGACTGTAGTGCTAGATCCAGCAGATAAAGAAACATTAATAGTACCTCTATCTCCACACCTCCTGCCCTAAGATGTGTCCTCCCTATGTGTCAAGGTTCTTGCTCTCTTTCAATAGACACAAAATCAATGTGTGCCATTACAGGAGCTAAAAGTTTACTTTTATTCTCTATCATTTCCGTTTGACATTCAGAACTTTTTGTCAAAAAAGGTCAGCTTCAAGTGAAACAGTACACTTCTATACAATTTTTAGAGCTTCATTACACCCTTCACCTTGGTTTGAGAGGGCACTCTAGGGGGACCTATTATGCAGTGCTCTCAGCCAAGATGTCAATGTCTTCAGGATCTAGGGCTATGTCAGTTCAACCAGAGAATCCATGTAGCTGAACTGGCATTGAGCTGGAATGCCTTATACCTTCCTTTGACTGTGTTGATTCATGAAAGTTGTTCTAATCAGGCTGGCTTGGGATTATACTAAGGGAAAAGAAATATTCCTTATGCCAGGAATGGAGAAGGTGAAATTATTATTTTTAATATGTGTCTTTGTAGTTCTACACACTTTTTGTCCTAGGAATTTCACTTAAACCACCCTTTAGTCAAGTCAGGCATTCAGGGGGATCTTTGTAAATCAACAACTCATAGAGCAAGCAGCTTTGCTTCAGGTGGTAGAACAGAAAGTTGTCCTTTCTGTTGTAACTGCACTTTTTCAAACAAAATCAAGCCAGCTGAACTCTTGAATATATTGTTTCAATGGGAAGAGTCTGTTCCCTTAAGAGTCATTGAGTCTAAGTTGACAAACATCAAAATAAGAATTTCAGGTGAGAAAAACTTCACAGTGACTCCATTGGTCGTGTATTCAGTTTCAATAAGAATTTAGTAGCTAGTTAACAGTTGTTTTTGATTTTTAAAATTTACACTTAGTGGCTACATGAGACAGGTGGTGCTGTTGTACTGGGAAATAACATCTCTGAGTACTCTAAGAAGCATTAACTATTTAACTAATACTGTTATTCTTCATTCTCCAGATTTTCTGTTTTACTTCTGTTGAAACTCATAGGAGTAGACAGAGACTATCTCCCTATATCTGGCTGTCTCTGAATAGAATTCCCCCTGACACTCCTGGGTATTCACCGGGCTTGCACTTTATTCATAACAGTTGTACATTCAAAAGCAGAAAGCAAAAGAAGAATATACAGAATTATCACAGAAGGCCTCACATCAAGGCCAGGTTAGCTTCCCTTCCTCACTGAAAAAAACGGCCCAAATCTCATTAGCTATATTTTGGAGCTTCCTCCTTCTTCAGCATTAGGCATAGAGGTAATCTGGGACTAGAATTCATGGAGTGCAGGGAAAAGGGGGAGGTTAGAAGATGTAGACTGGCAATGCCAGTAAGGTAGAATATTTGTTTTTCTTCCTTGGCCACTCTAAAGTTGGTTCCAACAAGAGAGTGCTGCTTTTTTCTCCATGTACTGCCCAACATCTAGTAAGCAACTAGATCCAGAGACCCTTATCTTTCTGCCATGTGTATGCCTCTATAGCTCTGCCTCACTGTGAATTAGTCAAGCACTGGTGAGCAGCTTCATGTCAGAAAGTAAGACTGCCTTCAGTTTTACATTTGAGTATTCACTTTCTTGCTGCCCAATCAAGGAAACCTCTGAAATTTTTGGCTCATCCAAAGCTGTATATTGACTATTGAGGTCCTTATTGATGACACAATTTATTTCAATTTGGGGAACTGCATAACCATAGAAACACTGCCTTCCAGCTGTAGAAGCAGGGCTTGCTTTCCCACTGTTATGGAGATTCCCCATAACATCCCTTCCTTCCCCTACATAGAGGGGAATAAGCAACAACCAAAGCACTATTCCTGGACTCGTTTACTTCCTAGCTGTCATTGTTCAACCTATAACCAGGAAGTATACTGAGAGACTCTTGCTTGGACCCAGTCCACCACATAAGTAGAAATTTTTGCTACTTAGTCCCAAAGAATGTGCACATATCCCCAAACTTACTTTGTAGATTACTTGACCATTCTCTTACTAACAGTGATGTGTCTGTAAACATCCCATACTCATCACCAAAACAGTTTAGAATAAGATTCAATTTTACTCTACATCCAACCTATTAAGTTAGCTGTACCAGTTTGTTCTTATGCTACTGTAAGAAATACCTGAGACTGGGTAATTTATAAAGGAAAAAGGTTTAATTGACTCACACTTCCACATTGCTGGGAGGACTCAGGAAACTTACAATCATGGTGGAAGGCAAAGGAGAAGCAGGCACTTTCTTCACAGGGTGGGAGGATAGAGCAAGTTCAAGCATGGGAATGCCAGATGCTTATAAAACCATCAGATCTCATGAGACTCACTATCATGAGAGTAGCATGGTCCCCATGTTCCAATTACCTCCACCTGGTCCTGCCCTTGACACGTGGCAATTATGGGGAATACAGTTCAAGATGAGATTCTGGATGGGGACACAGCCAAACCATATTATTATCCCTGGTGTCTCCCAAATCTCATGTCCTCACATTTAAAAACACAATCATGCCTTTCCAACAGTCCCCCAGAGTCTCAGATCATTCCAGCATTAACCCAAAAGTCCAAGTTCAAAGTCTCATCTGAAAGAAGACAAATCCCTTTTGCCTATGAGCCTGTAAAATCAAAAGCAAGTTAGTTACTTCCTAGATACAATAGGGGTACAGGTATTGGGTACATGTACCCATTCCAAATGGGAGAAATTAGCCAAAAGAAAGGGGCTACAGGACCCATGCAACTCCAAAATCCAATAGGGCAGTCATTAAACATTAAAGTTCCAAAATGATATCCTTTGACTCCATGTCTCACCTCCAGATCATAGTTATGTGAGAGGTGGGCTACCACAGCCTTGGGCAACTCCATCTCTGTGGCTTTGCAGGGCACAGCCCCCCTCCTGGCTGCTTTCACAGGCTAGCATTGACTCTCTGTGGCTTTTCTAGTGCACAGTGCAAGCTGTTGATGGATCTACCATTCTGGGGTCTGGAGGATGGGCCCTCTTCTCACAGCTCCACTAAGGCAGTGCCCCAATGGGGACGCTGTGTGGGGACTCTAACCCCACCTTTCCTTTTTGCACTGCCCTAGCAGAGGTTCTGCATGAGGGCTCTGCCCCTGCAGCAAACTTGTACCTAGACATCCAGGTGTTTCTATACATTCTCTGAAATCTAGACAGAGATTCCTCAACCTCAATTTTTGACTCCTGTGTACCCACAGGCTCAACACCACATGGAAGCCACCAAGGCTTGGGGCTTTCACCCCCTGAAGCCATGACCCAAGTTGTACCTTGGCCCCATTTAGCCACTGCTGGTGTTGAAGCAGCTGGGGCACAGGGCACCGTTGTCCTGAGGCTGCACAGAGCAGGGGGGCCTGGGCCTGGCCCACAAAACTATTTTTCCCTCCTAGGCCTGCAGACCTGTAATGAGAGGGGCTGCCATGTAGGTCTTTGACATGCCCTGAAGACATTTTTCCTATTGTCTTAGTGATTAACATTTGCCTGCTCGTTACTTACGCAAATTTATGCAGTCAGCTTAAATTTCTCCCCAGAAAATGGGCTTTTATTTTCTATAACATCATTAGGCTGCAAATTTTCTGAACTTTTATGTTCTGCTTTTTTTTGAATGCTTTACCACTTCCGCCAGAAACCCTAAATTATCTCTCTCAAGTTCAAAGTTCCACAGCTTCCTAGGGCAGAGACATAATGCCATCAGTCTCTTTGCTAAAGCATAGCAAGAGTGACTTTTGCTCCAGTTCCCAACAAGTTGTTCATCTCCATCTGAGACCACCTTTGCTGGAAGTAATTGTTTATATCACTATCAGCATTTTCGTCAAAACCATTCAACAAGTCTCCAGTAAGTTCCAAACTTTCCCACATTTTTCTGCCTTCTTCCAAGCTCTCCAAACTGTTCCAACCTCTTCCTGTTACTCAGTTTCAAAGTCACTTCCACATTTTGGGGTATCCTTATAGCCTTTGGTACCAACTTACTGTATTAGTTCATTCTTATGCTGCTATTAAGAAATACCCAAGACTGGGTGATTTATAAAGGAAGGATGTTTAATTGACTCACCATTCCCCATGTCTTGGGAGGCCTCAGGAAACTTACAATCATGGTAAAAGGCAAAGGAGAAGCAGGTACCTTCTTCGCAGAGCAGCAGGATGGATTGAGTGCAAGCAGGGGAAATGCCAGACAGTTATAATACCATCACATCTCATGAGACTCACTCACTATCAGGAGAACAGCATGGGGGAATCTGGCCCCATGATCCAATTAGCTCCACCTGGTCCCACCCTTGACACATGGAAAATGCGGGAATTACAATTCAAGATGATATTTTAGGTAGAGACATGGTCAAATCAAATCATTAACCTATTATTGTTTTATGATGTAAACAGAATATGTGAGACTTCTGGATTAGATTTAAAAGACAGCACTTCAAGTAACACAAGCATTGGCATGTACCTCAATTCCCTTTCCGGACGAATCCCAAAGAAGCAATATAGGGGCTAGATCGATATTGCATATTCAGTGGGTTTGCATCACAGCTGAGGGACACGGACCTGGGAAATCTACCCGTTTCAGATGAAGCAATAGGAAGCCTGCTTTTGGTTCTAGGAGGTGATATTAACTCATCTCTCAAAATTGTTTACCCCAAACACAATCATGAAAAATGGTCCAGTTTAAAAAACAGTGGTCAAGCCTTGCAATCTTGGCATATATGTTGTCAAGGATGCTCTTGATTTGTGGCAGATCACCTCTCCCAACACATACATTTCACATTTTCCCTAGAGTCACAAATCTCTTTTGCTATTACTCTGGAAGTGCAAGCCAAGTAAGAAGAGAAAAAAAACCTGAAGTAGGAAATTGCATAGGTGATCAAAAATTGTATTAATTTTGTATAATATTTGTAAAGCTGAAAAAATACTAGAGTTAAAATAAAGTTTTGTTTCACATATATAAATAAAAATATATATGCAAATGTATGTATTTATACATGTAAATTCTAAAATATACAAGTATAAATATCTGTAAGCATAATATGTGTATATATAAATCACAAGCTTTCATATGTAGGAATCATATCATAATAAAAGTATTGTTTATATAGCAAAATTATTAATTATTTTAAAAATTTTATAAGAAATGTTAGGATAGACTTGCATGGGGAACATAACCTCCCTTCAATGAATAACGTGAAGGCAGATACAAGGAAATGGAAAGAAATATCATTCTGTAAATACTTCTTCCAAACTTATTCTTTTAATTTAATGCAATTTTAATAAACATCTCAACTGGATTCTTACTAGAACTTGACCTATTTATTCTAAGGCTCACTTGGAGTTATGAATTTGTGAGAATTGACACTCCAGGACTTAGTGGAATTGCCCTTGTTACCCAAGAATCGGGGAGCACACATAAAGGTGTGAATTTCAGGAAATTAAAACAGATTATTTGAAATTCATGCTTTGCTGAGCACAATGACTATTATCTGATTTCAAAGGTAAGAATGGATACTTTTTTAGGCAGGTGACAGACTTGAATCTCAGATTTAACATTTCCTTTCAAAGTATCTGTTATTCACATTGTCATAGATACCCTCTTGTGTGGAGACATATCACCTCTTGAAAGTAATCCTTTTAATAGAGGTTTTGATTACATGAAAAACACAGTATATCACAACTGAGTTAATTTATAGTTTATATGGACAAAATGATATTCTTTCTGAACTCATTTTATTAATTTCATTTAGTCACACTGTATAGAAGTTTAAGCTTTCTAATGTCAAATTCCCAATTCTCTATTAATAAGAGAATTTAAAGAATATATAACTAAAAAGGCCACAGTGTTTCAGAAAAAAATAATGTATGTGTGTGGTCATTTTGTGTATGATGTTAAAATTAATAATGTAATGCTAATAGGAATTAGAAAGAGATCTACTAATCAATGGAATAATTATTAGAAGCTGAAATGTGTATGTATGTGTAGTGTCTATCTGAACATAACATGATTCAATTTTGTTAACTGAATAAATGCTTGAGAAAACTGGAAACCATCATTCTCAGCAAACTATCGCAAGAACAAAAAACCAAACACTGCATATTCTAACTCATAGGTGGGAATTGAACAATGAGAACACTTGGACACAGGAAGGGGAACATCACACACTGGGGCCTGTTGTGGGGTCGGGCGAGGGGGGAGGGATAGCATCAGGAGATATACCTGATGTAAATGACAAGTTAATGGGTGCAGCACACCAACATGGCACATGTATACATGTGTAAAAAACCTGCACATTGTGCACATGTACCCTAGAATGTAAAGTATAATAAATATATATATATAAAAGAAAACTATAACTCTAATCCAATCACTGATAAATAAATTCTGTATTTGCCAAATATACAATAGGTTATAAAAGTATTAAATAAAACTTAAGCTAATATTTTATATGTTTCTTTAACCATTATATCTAGTTCACAAATTATAGTAGAAATGCTGAAAGATATGGATATGTAGTTCCATAAAATACTGCAAATAAGAGTTCAGTGATATAAAAAGGAAAATAAATTCAACATACATGACTTCCTCTGTCAAACAATATCAAGATACTTATTTTAACAAATAATTTTTAAAAATCTATTACATTTTAGAACACTGAGAAAGAATAATGAAATTATAGCTTATAGATAAAACAACCAACAAATCTACATATTTTCAAATTTAATAAAGAGTGATTTAATAAAAGCGGTGGCTCACGCCTGTAATCCCAGCACTTTGGGAGACCGAGGTGGGGAGATCACGAGGTCAGGATATTGAAACCATCCTGGCCAACATGGTGAAACCCCATCTCCACTAAAAATACAAAAATTAGCTGGACGTGGTGGCCCATGCCTGTAATCCCAGCTACTCGGGAGGCTGAGGCAGGAGAATCGCTTGAACCAGGGAGTCAGCGGTTGCAGTGAGCCAAGATCGTGCCACTGTATTCTAGCCTGGTGACAGAGCAGGAATCTGTCTTTAAAAAAAAAAAATTAAATAAGCCATTTTTTACTTTTTGACTATCAAGGGGTTTGTTTTGTGTTTTGTGCGTGTGTGTGTGCATGTGTGTGTGTTTAAAGGAATAGTACCAATGTTGATGAGCTTGGTACAACATTAATTGTATTTTGAATTTACATCATCTATACTGTTAAAATATTTCTAGAAGTCAGGGTGAAAATGCACTGACAAAGCCGATATATATATATATATCACATTTATTTTCACTGCGACTGATAATTTGTCTTTCTCTTATTCCCCCTCCCCTTCTCTCCCTCCCTTCCTGCCTTCCTTCTTTCCTTGCAGGGGAGGAGGTCACTTTAAAAAATATCTTTTAAAAGTCTTTTTTTCCTATTAGAGGTTTGTGTTTCTTACCAAATTTGGGGCATTACTACATTAAGTAGTATCTACTTATTGAAATTATTTTAAGTTTAAAATAAACTTTATATATCAACTTGGTTTTAAATTGCATTCAATGCATCCAAACAATATCATAGAATATAAATGTGTACATGTAGGCTGTTCTAAGAAAGTGAATGTGCAGAAACTGGTGAAGAGGTGAAGAACAGGATTCAGGGACCCTCACTTATCAGGCTCCTTTCAAGTCCCTACACCTCATATTACAGTTTAAATTATGCATAGTTTTTCTTAAAGAGTTACCCTCCATACCCTGAAATTACATTAGCTTCAGTCCTTTCAAAACCTTCCTTAATCTCCCTGCCCAAAAGTTAGCTGTTCATATCATGCAAGTCAGTGTAAGAAAGAAGTGATGAATCTGGCAATACTTCATGTAACTTAAAGAATGAATTACTAACAAACAATTAGTTTGATTACTTAAGTATAAGATGCCAGATAATTGTAGTCTTGTTTGCTGCTAACAACTAAATCAAAATTGAACTCAAGTTTCAGTTTTTGTTGTGAAGATACAAGCAACATTGGAACAAATCAGCCAGTGTATTTTTAGACTGCACTGCATTATCTATTTAATCATCATTTGACAATATTAATGAAAGTATGTAAATAATCTAGCTATAGCATCAATTGACTCTTTAGTTTTGGAGTATTACATGCTCAGGCCTCAACATATAGATCTAAAAAATGTGTCATGTTCTAGCTCCTTGAATAATAATCAGTTTCACCTGCTGAGGACTATTTTTATGAGTCTCACAATTCATCATTTCCTCCCTTATACTTACCAAACATGTTTTTATCATCATAAATCTGTAGGAGCTTAGTCACCCTATGAATCACTCATGGCTCAAGAAACTTTCTCATGTCTAATTCTATAGCCACTGACTTGGCTTAAAATCAGATGCCATAAAATGTAAATGATACTAGGAACCATTTTCTGTTGAATATAAATTTTTGGAAAGATAAACTGTGATTTAATTAATGTATCATTGTGCTGCTCAATGCTAATAAGTATATGATCTTTGGCAAGTCATTTAATGTTTTTTAGTCTATTTCATCATCAGTATAAAAATGCTACTTCCCTTATTGAGTTACTGTGGAGATTAAATAAGATAACATTAATCCAAGGACATCCATGTGGAAAACATTCATGAATGTTAGCTGTTATTATTTTGTTATGATTCTAATAGAAAATACTGTTGATGGTGAATGCTTTTCAAAGTGTTTCAAGATAGATGCACAAAGTTAAATAGGAAAACCTGGATATAACTAGGCAGTGTAATTCAAATGTAGGCCATGACTGTATAGGGAGCTATGTCAAAAGACGTGAATAAAATGTTTTAGACATGAGTTTTGGACAGTAGGGGAGATATTAGGTAGATTTGATAGTGAAATTAATTTATAAGATTTTTTTGTTATAGGAAACAAATAGTTAATGAAAATAGCAAATATAAGGGCCCCAAATTATTGCTAATTTCCTTTCAGATGAAGATATATAATGCTACTAAAAATGAAGTAGTAGTTAGTATTTAGTTTGACTCAAAATAACAAAAAACTTTTAAAAATTGAATAAAAGATGCCAAACAAGATAAACATTTATTTTCTTTTTCTATAAAATTTCCAATATGCATTTCAAGGTTGGTCTGACTCACAATCTTTCTATCCCCATATTCATTATGTGCTTTCTTATCTTCATAATCCAAGATAGCAAATACTATAATCACTGGATAGACAATGAAATGAAGGAGAGGGATGAAGAATAGCCTCAGCTGTTTTTTAGTATATGTGCCTAAAGCTTCCACAAAATTCCTTCTAACATGCTCACACTTGCTGCAAAGGAGGTTGTGGAATGTATTACTCAATGCTAAGGGAATCATTTGATGCTCTAAAATTTTTATTACTGTTGAAAATTAGGAGATGGATTAAAGACATAAAATATTAGTGTCTACCAAAGTGAGGCATGCTCTCTCAGCATTCTTTGAGCACTTACTCTGTGTTCATATCCTGTGATCTCTACCTATGAAGGAACTCCAAGCTTAAGCCCAAGACCCCATAACTGATGGTTCTAGTTGCAAACAATGAGATTTAGATTGTCTTTAAAGACAAAGATAGCAAAAAGCCTACAGAGCATTCTGTAGAAGACTGCTTACTCAAGGATCTGGTATACACAAGAACAGATAATATTATTCATTTAGTTCTGAACAAGCAAATTAATAGACATATTGAAAATCCTTCTCTTTTCTTGCCTGAACAGGATATCTTACTAAATACCGTGAAGGATGAAAAGGTAAATGCCTTGAAATGTTGATATTAACTGCAGTTAATTAAAAAGGACATAGGGTGATAAGTAAATAAGTAAAAACAATTTAATTCATCAAAAGCTGAATTAAAATTAAAACTACCCATCATTTACTTGTTGGTAACTAATTCTTCCATGTCACTTTAGGTTCATTCCAGAAACATAACAACTTTTCCTATCTTTTCTTGAAAATAGAATGCTTAGCAAATAAATGTGCTAAGTCAGTTTATTTTTTTTACCTGTACTTTGAAATGTGAATTAAGATGTTATGTATTTACTTAATTTCTCTTTTTAAATTTTATTGTTATCAATGAGGCACATTTCCATTAATAGATATTTCTTTTAATTTTACTTTATTAGATTATATATTAATTTTAGTAAGACTAAATTTGAATTTTAGCACTTTTTAAAACATAATTGATTTCCACTCTTGGCCTTGACTTGACTTCAACAAATTAGCATGAGGAACTAGGACATTTATAACCTCAATAAAATCTCAAGTTCTCTGTCTTTTTCTCCTTCTTTCCCTCCCTCCCTACCTCCCCTGACCCCCTCCCTCCCTCCCTTCCTTCTTTCCTCTCTTCCTCTCTGTCCCCCTCTCTCTCTCTCTCTCTCTTTCCTCCTTCTCTTCCTCCTCTTTTTCTTCTTCTAACTAACCATTCATAAAGAAGAACATTTTTAAAATTTGCATACCATTCAACTTCAGGTTTATCTTTGCTAAAGATATTTGATGAACAAGCATTTTCTTAAAATGTATGTCAGCCATATGTTATTTATCAATGAATACATACATATTTCAAATAAGTATATTACTTGAGAAAATAATATAATTTTCAGGGATTTGACATGAGTGGGAGGATGACTGTAACTTTGTCTGCAGATAATTTACAGTGAGTGTTTAAAGGACTGAGTTCCAAGGATATATTCCTTTGTAGGAGAAATAAACCTCCACTGTGTTCATAGGAACCAGTTAGCATACATGATTCTAGTTCAGATACTGGGTATGTGACGAAGCATATGTGAAAAAATTCTGTAGAGTTATTTGGGCCATTCTTTCACATGGAAACACCGTTCACCTTTGATTTTCCAAAATTTTCTGTATGTTTGATTATAAGCTCTTAAATAAATCCTCATGAGAATTTATGGGAAGTCTCAAAATACCATGTCTATTGTAGTATCCTTATTACTTCTTCATCATGAATAATTCTCTAAGTAGGAGAGATAACTCAGCAGTATCTGTTTTGATACAATTTTCCACGTAAAATTGGCTGAGCTATTTAAACAAACTAAATTTCTGCAGTTGGGTCTTAGTATATCCATTAGCCTTACTCTTTTTTTTTAATTTTTATTTATTTATTTCTTTATTTTGTAGAATGATATTCTTTCTTATATATATATATTTATTATACTTTAAGTTCTAGGATACATGTGCACAACGTGCAGGTTTGTTACATATGTATACATGTGTCGTGTTGGTGTGCTGCACCGATTAACTCGTCATTTACATTAGGCATATCTCCTAATGCTATCCCTCCCCGCCTTCCCCCACCCCACAACAGGCCCCGGAGTGTGATGTTTCCCTTCCTGTGTCCAAGTGTTCTCATTGTTCAATTCCCACTTATGAGTGAGAACATGCGGTGTTTGGTTTTTTGTCCTTGCGATAGTTTGCTGAGAATGATGGTTTCCAGCTTCATCCAAGTCCCTACAAAGGACATGAACTCATCCTTTTTCATGGCTGTATAGTATTCCATGGTGTATATGTGCCACATTTTCTTAATCCAGTCTATCATTGACGGACATTTGGGTTGGTTCCAAGTCTTTGCTATTGTGTATGGTGCCACAATAAACATACGTGTGCATGTGTCTTTATAGCAGCATGATTTATATTCCTTTGGGTATATACCCAGTAATGGGATGGCTGGGTCAAATGGTATTTCTAGTTCTAGATCCCTGAGGAATCACCATACTGTCTTCCACAATGGTTGAACTAGTTTACAGTCCCACCAACAGTGTTAAAGTGTCCCTATTTCTCCACATCCTCTCCAGCAGCTGTTGTTTCCTGACTTTTTAATGATTGCCATTCTAACTGGTGTGAGATGATATCTCATTGTGGTTTTGATTTGCATTTCTCTGATGGCCAGTGATGGTGAGCATTTTTTCATGTGTCTTTTGGCTGCATAAATGTCTTCTTTTGAGAAGTGTCTGCTCATATCCTTTGCCCACTTTTTAATGGGGTTGTTTGTTTTTTTCTTGTAAATTTGTTTGCGTTATTTGTAGATTCTGGATATTAGCCCTTTGTCAGATGAGTAGATTGCAACAATTTTCTCCCATTCTGTAGGTTGCTTTTTCACTCTGATGGTAGTTTCTTTTGCTGTGCAGAAGCTCTTTAGTTTAATGAGATCCCATTTGTCAATTTTGGCTTTTGTTGCCATTGCTTTTGGTGTTTTAGACATGAAGTCCTTGCCCATGCCTATGTCCTGAATAGTATTGCCTAGGTATTTTTCTAGGGTTTTTATGGTTTTAGGTCTAATGTTTAAGTCTTTAATCCATCTTGAATTAATTTTTGTATAAGATGTAAGGAAGGGATCCAGTTTCAGCTTTCTCCATATGGCTAGCCAGTTTTCCCAGCACCATTTGTTAAATAGGGAATCCTTTCCCCATTTCTTGTTTTTGTCAGGTTTGTCAAAGATCAGATAGTTGTAGATGTGTGGTATTATTTCTGAGGGCTCTGTTCTGTTCCATTGGACTATATCTCTGTTTTGACACCAGTACCATGCTGTTTTTGTTACTGTAGACTTGTAGTATAGTTTGAAGTCAGGTAGCATGATGCCTCCAGCTTTGTTCATTTGGCTTAGATTGTACATCTAGAAAACCCCATCGTCTCACCCCAAAATCTCCTTAAGCTGATAAGCAACTTTAGCAAAGTCTCAGGATACAAAATCAATATGCAAAAATCACAAGCATTCTTATACACCAATAATAGACAAACAGAGAGCCAAATCATGAGTGAACTCCCATTCACAATTGCTTCAAAGAGAATAAAATACCTAGGAATCCAACTTACAATGGATGTGAAGGACCTCTTCAAGGAGAACTACAAACCACTGCTCAACTAAATAAAAGAGGACACAAACAAATGGAAGAACATTCCATGCTCATGGATAGGAAGAATCAATATCGTGAAAATGGCCATCCTGTCCAAGGTAATTTATAGATTCGATGCCATCCCCATCAAGCTACCAATGACTTTCTTCACAGAATTGGAAAAAACTACTTTAAAGTTCATATGGAACCAAAAAAGAGCCCGCATCGCCAAGTCAATCTTAAGCCAAAAGAACATAGCCTTACTCTTACTCAAGCAGTCCTTGTAATTTTAATACAGAGTAACACATTTTTTTGATAAATAATAACTCCAATTATCAAAAGAAATATTTCAGCAAAGCTTACTTAAAAACAAAACTCTCAATTTACTTTGTTAGCAATGATTTGATCTGTCCTCCTGTTTTGTCACTGTGTTTTAATTCCACTAACACATCTTAAAATTTTCGTTATGAAGTAGATTTGAGTCTTTTCAGCAGCAGCCAATCAAAGAAGGTTCAGACTTATAGTGAAGACGGTAGATTATAGCAACACATAGTTTTGTGTTCAGATACTGTCTGCTGTTCTCTAACTATGTGAACTTGAGTACATTTCATTAGCTGTACAATGCAGGTAATAATAACACCTACCTGCTATGATTAAGATGAAAAATAATTTAGACAACATTTTGTAAATGTTCAGCACAGTACTGAAGACACTCTAAACATTCAGCAATGTTTGCTATTGTAATTACTATTTTACTAGGAGTAATAATATTATTAATGATAGTAGCGGTGGTAGCAGCAGTAATGGTAATGGTAACAGTGTTAGTAGTAGTAGCAGCAACATTATGAGAATTCCTTCACACTTAGAAGATCATGACCATAAACTAGGAAATTCCTTGCAAAGTGAAATTTTCTACTTAGTTATCAAATTAAACTCTCCATTCTATCCAACCTGTGGTAGCCATTTATGTCTGATAAATTTTGGTTGAATGCAATATTTTAGTTAGCAGAAATAAAACTTGCACAAAATCTAAACAAAATGTATATTTTTATTTTGTGTGCATAGAAACACATATAATTTAATTCTACTTAAACATTTATGGTAACATTCTCATTCCTATAGATCAGCAGTCCCTAATCTTTTTGGCACCAGGGACCAGTTTCATAGAAGACAATTTTTCCATGGCTGAGCAGTGGTGGAGGGTGTTCAGGATGAAACTGTTCCACCTCAGGTCATCAGGCATTAGATTCTCATAAGGAGTGTGCAACCTAGATCCCTTGCATGCACAGTTCACGATAGGGTTCTCACTCCTATGAGAATCTAATGCCACCATTGATTTGACAGGAGGTGATGCTCAGGCAGTAATGCTCCCTCACCCACCCCTCACATCCTGCTGTGAGGCCCAGTTCCTAACAGGCTACGGTGGCCTTGGGGCTGGGGACCCCTGCTATAGATGACAAATTACTGGGTAAAATTTTGTTATGTATTTGTTGCCTTGTTTTGTAATAAATATTTTTATTCCTATACCAAGCACTTTAATTTGTAAGTAATCACTGAAGTTGAAAACTGACGTTTAGATTACATATTGAGGCTTCAGGCTGTGTCTATTCTGATAGTGATGAGTGCTTCTGTGTTTTTTTTTTTTTTTTTTTGGAGACTTCCCTCCTTCCAAATTTAGTGTAATATTAAAAAATACCAAATATAATGCTATCATTGTTTCATAAATAGTCATCTCTATTGCAAATACTCCTGAGTTTCATCATATTAGATTATTCATTGAATCACAAAGTATGGTCCAGTTTCAAAATATCATTTCCAAGCTTGTTTAATTCTTTAACATCTTTAAGCAGCTTAAAATAAATTCTATATCCCTAATGCTTTCTTTTTGATAAATAGTAGAGCATATTTCCTACTTTCAACCTCTTAACAGTTGTCTGGTGTTCTTTCCATCTCCACTCTAAAGTTAAAACATAGTTATAAATCTTTTTAATAGGTGTACTGTAGCCTTGATTTTACATTCTAACCAAGGTGTTTTATGACATGTCTGGGAATACACACTTTTACAAATTCCTTGCCAAATATTAATTAGTAATTTTATAGCAGCATTTCAAGGACCCAGGGAATACACTTTTAAAAAGAAATATGAAGGGGCCCCTGTCATCATATTCTGGGTTTTAACTCTGCAACGAGGACTAAAACAAGCATTACATTTTCACCCATAAGGAAGTAATGAATATGTTGCACTTCAGGCAAAACTGCAGCAATAACCTTTCCACTGGCATTCTTCTTCCACATTTATCAAATGCTCTGATTCCCTCTCCTGTGAAACTATCTTCAGACACTTTACCACCTAGTTTCAATGCAGATCATTTTAGCAAAACTAGTTACATGCTGCTAAAATACTTCTACCTTATTCAGTATCAAGAAATTCTATTTTATACTCAAACTTTTCCAATTCTGTGAGTGATAAATAAACTCTTGCTTTCTTCCATGAAATCCTCCCAGAAATTCTGCCTCCTCCTTACTCTTCCTATATGAACTGATCAGCTGCAAAGTATTCATATTTCCTCAGCGAGATCTTCATCTTTCACCCAGGGAAGAACTGTTCTAAATATTATTGTTTATTTTAGAGCCCTACGTGTTTTCATCAATGAATATAACAAATATTCATCTTTATCACTACATGCTAAAATCTAAGGGGAGGTACTTGATCAGTTTTGCCTGTATTTGAATTACCAAGAGTTAATAATACAAACCCCATAGTAACCACATTTATAGAGTGAATGAATATATTACACAAATTCTTATTGCACATCAAAATGTTCTTTTACTGGATTTTTTCTTTCTTTATAACCAAATGTTGGCTTTCCTATAGCTGTGTTTAGAACTAATTTTCTAAATCCGCATTTGCAATAATTACTCTTAAAAACTGTAATAATACATGTCTGTCAGCTTTACCATATATTATAAACTCACTGACTCACTGCTTGGTTGACTAGAACTCCCAAAAGGCATCTACTATGAAATAATTTTGATTCTTTTTTCTCCAAAACCTACTCCTCACCAGAATTCTCTGTTTAAGTAAACGACCCTTCTCTTCATCCAGTTATTCCCGTGAAAAGGCATGAACTTAACTCATGTTTTCACTTATGCTTTGCATCAACTATCAGAAGATACTGATGGTTTGATGTCAAAATACAGACCAAATATGCCCTTCCTCCCCACTTTTACCTCTGTCAGTGACATCCTATTCCAAGCAAACATTTAGTTTCCCCTGGAGAATTACTTAGCTTCCTAACTCATTATGTGCTTTGAATTGTTGTACCACCAACTTCTGTGAGTTGATTCTCCCACAGCAGCCAGAGTGAATCTCTTAAAAACTTAAACCTGATTGTGTTATCTCTTTGCTCCCATTACATCTGAAATAAAATGCAGCTATTGCCTCATACCTTTATTGTTGGTCTAACGCATACAGTGAAAAACAAAAACCATTATTGGTTTTGGGTATTTGATTTTGTTTTTATTTTTGTGTTTTTAGTTTGCAGAGAATTTACCATGATGTTTATATACATTTATTTATTTATTTGAGATGGAGTCCTGCTCTGTCACCAGGCTGGAATGCAGTGGTGCAATCTCAGCTCACTGAAACTTCCATCTCCCGGGTTCAAATGATTCTCCTGCCTTAGCCTACCGAGTAGCTGGGACCACAGGCATGTGCCACCATGCCTGGCTAATTTTTTGTATTTTAAGTAGAGGCAGGGTTTCACTGTGTTAGCCAGGATGATTTCAATCTCCTGACCTTGAGATCCGCCCGCCTTGGCCTCCCAAACTGCTGGGATTACAGGCGTGAGCCACCGTGCCTGGCTGATGTTTATATACTTGATGTAGGAAACATGATCGTTTCATTCAGTATAAAATGTGTCATCTTGCTTTTTATTTACATTTCTCCCTAATTCAATCTGTTTACCCATTTGAATATTTTCATGTTTTGAGAATGAAGTAAATCAAGAAATTACATATTATTAGAAGTATTATGACATTTTATCATTAAGAAAGCCCCTGTCCCCTTCAGATTCTGAATTTCTGATGTTAGTTTATGCAGTGGACTACCTTGAATTTTTCTCTATCCTAAAGAACAATTTGGTTAAGGCTGTTTTTGCTTAAATTGAATATTATATAGCCCTAAAAAGGCCTATTTTAATATTATTCTATTATGTTCAGCAGATTATTCTTCTTCCACGTTTCCATTTCCATTTTTCTTCTCAAACCTTAATTCATGAAAGGGTTTGAGAGCTGTTTGTTGTACACGTGTTTTTATCCAAATATATTTCTCATGACATAAGTCCTGAGGAAACCAGAAAATGTTATATATGAGCCAATTATGTTGGTATATGTGACATTAAGCAAAGTGAAATAAGTCCATTTACTATAGGACTTTGAAGTTTCTCTAATATAATGATATGCTAAAGAGTGTGTCATGGCATCGTTTGTTTTAAGTCTTGGTAGAATAAAACTCATCCAAACATACTGCTTAACTTGGATGGTAACTATAAACAAAAGGTAAACAAAATACTTGAAAATCTCAGCCGGAATATGGGAAGTGAAGTAAATATCTATTTCCTCTTTCAGGAGAAATCCTAGTATATGGAGCTGTGTCTGACCGGCTTGTCCTGCTATTACGAGATGAGGCCCTCCCACAGTCTCTTGGGCATGTACTATTATTCTCTTTCACCTCAAATTTTATATAATGCTCAGTTGAGAAAATCAAGAAACATGCGAAGTGCAATAAATAATTCCTAAAAGGGTCCAGAATATACATATAAAAGTGTTATGATCTTCTAATTAAACTTTTAATAAAAGCATGTGTTCATATATCTTTTCAGCATATATTTATTGAATTCCCACTATGCATAACATGACTATTATGTGCTGATGATGTTGCAATAAACGAGTAGAGCTTAGGGGAAAGAATTTTAACAACTATTTACACAATTTTCACATAACGATGATGCATATAAGGGAAAAATAGTCATATGATAATTTGCCTAGTGAATTAAGTATTTCTACATAACATATTTTATTCATACTATAAGTACAGTGTGATTGACATAATAATATATACATATTTACAACATTAAGAATATTGAATACTTTATTGCAGTATTTCATATTTCTTAGTAATATCTGTGGCCAAACTACTCTTAGTTACGAAATTACACAGCTTTTCATATGAAGATTAATCAAGATTTTACTTTTAGTCATTCAAACTTTGAGATATTTCCACATTTTGCAAAACTTTACATTCTGTTTTTCAGTTGGTTAATTCATGATTTGTATACATATAAACAGAAAATGAAACATAGTAGTACTGCTTTTGTATTTTCTATATTTTCAAACTTTTCAAAGCAATGTGGCATGTGTACTATAGAATCAGGGTAGAAAATGTTTTCTTTTAAAAATTCCAAAATCAGAGGGAGGAGCCAAGATGGCTGAATAGGAACAGCTCCTGTCTACAGCTCCCAGCACGAGCGACGCAGAAGACGGGTGATTTCTGCATTTCCATCTGAGGTACAGCAGCACATCAAAAAGCTTATCCACCATGATCAAGTGGGCTTCATCTCTGGGATGCAAGGCTGGTTCAATATACGCAAATCAATAAATGTAATCCAGCATATAAACAGAACCAAAGACAAAAACCACATGATTATCTCAATAGATGCAGAAAAGGCCTTTGACAAAATTCAACAACCCTTCATGCTAAAAACTCTCAATAAATTAGGAATTGATGGGACATATCTCAAAATAATAAGAGCTATTTATGACAAACCCACAGCCAATATCATACTGAATGGGCAAAAACTGGAAGCATTCCCTTTGAAAACTGGCACAAGACAGGGATGCCCTCTCTCACCACTTCTATTCAACATAGTGTTGGAAGTTCTGGCCAGGGCAATTAGGCAGGAGAAGGAAATCAAGGGTATTCAATTAGGAAAAGAGGAAGTCAAATTGTCCCTGTTTGCAGATGACATGATAGTATATCTAGAAAACCCCATTGTCTCAGCCGAAAATCTCCTTAAGCTGATAAGCAACTTCAGCAAAGTCTCAGGATACAAAATCCATGTGCAAAAATCACAAGCATTCTTATACATCAATAACAGACAAACAGAGAGCCAAATCATGAGTGAACTCTCATTCACAATTGCTTCAAAGAGAATAAAATACCTAGGAATCCAACTTACAAGGGATGTGAAAGACCTCTTCAAGAAGAACTACAAACCACTGCTCAAGGAAATAAAAGAGGATACAAACAAATGGAAGAACATTCCATGCTCATGGGTAGGAAGAATCAATATCATGAAAATGGCCATCCTTCCCAAGGTAATTTACAGATTCAATGCCATCCCCATCAAGCTACCAATGACTTTCTTCACAGAATTGGAAAAAACTACTTTAAAGTTCATATGGAACCAAAAAAGAGCCCGCAACACCAAGTCAATCCTAAGCCAAAAGAACAAAGCTGGAGGCATCACACTACCTGACTTCAAACTATACTACAAGGCTACAGTAACCAAAATAGCATGGTACTGGTACCAAAACAGAGATATAGATCAATGGAACAGAACAGAGCCGTCAGAAATAATGCCACATATCTACAAGTATCTGATCTTTGACAAACCTGACAAAAACAAGCAATGGGGAAAGGATTCCCTATTTAATAAATGGTGCTGGGAAAACTGGCTAGCCATATGGAGAAAGCTGAAACTGGATCCCTTCCTTACACCTTATACAAAAATCAATTCAAGATGGATTAAAGACTTACATGTTAGACCTAAAACCATAAAAACCCTAGAAGAAAACCTAGGCATTACCATTCAGGACATAGGCATGGGCAAGGACTTCATGTCTAAAACACCAAAAGCAATGGCAACAAAAGCCAAAATTGACAAATGGGATCTAATTAAACTAAAGAGCTTCTGCACAGCAAAGGAAACTACCATCAGAGTGAACAGGCAACCTACAAAATGGGAGAAAATTTTCGCAACCTACTCATCTGACAAAGGGCTAATATCCAGAATCTACAATGAACTCCAACAAATTTACAAGAAAAAAACAAACAACCCCATCAAAAAGTGGGCGAAGGACATGAACAGACACTTCTCAAAAGAAGACATTTATGCAGCCAAAAAACACATGAAAAAATGCTCACCATCACTGGCCATCAGAGAAATGCAAATCAAAACCACAATGAGATACCATCTCACACCAGTTAGAATGGCAATCATTAAAAAGTCAGGAAACAACAGGTGCTGGAGAGGATGTGGAGAAATAGGAACACTTTTACACTGTTGGTGGGACTGTAAACTAGTTCAACCCTTGTGGAAGTCAGTGTGGCGATTCCTCAGGGATCTAGAACTAGAAATTCCATTCGACCCAGCCATCCCATTACTGGGTATATACCCAAAGGACTATAAATCATGCTGCTATAAAGACACATGCACACGTATGTTTATTGCCGCATTACTCACAATAGCAAAGACTTGGAACCAACCCAAATGTCCAACAATGATAGACTGGATTAAGAAAATGTGGCACATATACACCATGGAATACTATGCAGCCATAAAAAATGATGAGTTCATGTCCTTTTGTAGGGACATGGATGAAATTGGAAACCATCATTCTCAGTAAACTATCGCAAGAATAAAAAACCAAACACTGCATATTCTCACTCATAGGTGGGAATTGAACAATGAGAACACATGGACACAGGAAGGGGAACATCACACTTCGGGGACTGTTGTGGGGTGGGGGGAGGGGGGAGGGATAGCATTGGGGGATATACCTAATGCTAGATGATAAGTTGGTGGGTGCAGCGCACCAGCATGGCACATGTATACATATGTAACTTACCTGCACATTGCACACATGTACCATAAAACCTAAAGTATAATAATAATAATAATAATAATAATAAAAGAAAAAAAATTAAAAAAATAAAAATAAAAAAAATAAAAAAATAATAAAAATTCCAAAATCAAAATTAATTTCAGTGAATTTTCATCTTTCTCTAAGATAAAATGGAAATATCTGTGTTGATTGTTGTAGAGTCTTAGATTAATATTTTCTCATTCTAAAACTGAAAGATTATTTAGCATAGTGTTATAAACTGAAGGGTGTCTCCCTGCAACTCCCAACATTCATATGTTAAAGCCCTAATCCCCAGTGTGATTGTATTGGGAAATAGGGCTTTTAAAGAGGTGACTAAGACTAAATGAGGTCATAAAGGTGGGGCAATAATCCAATAGGACTGTTGTCCTTATAAAAAAAGGAAGAGACACCAGAAATACCCTCTTCCCTCCACCTGCACTAGCAGAGGAAAGGCTATTTGCAAGCCAGCAAGAGAGGATTTACCAGAAAGCACATTTTCCAGTCTCTTGATCTTAGACTTCTAGCTTCCAGAGCTGTGAGAAAATAGATTTTTTGCTGTATAAGCCACCCAGTCTGTGGTATTCTGTTATGGCAACCCTGGCCAAATAATAGACTAAGTCACATATTTAATCAGTTATTTTAAATATTTGATTCATTATGCAAAATGGCAGTACTTTCTGGATGGATAAATATTCAGTATTAAGTCTTTTAGATTTTTGTCAAAATATGCCCAAACTGCATACATAGGTATGTGTTCTTCCCATTTCACAAGTAATAGCCCTCCTAAAAATGACTTTCTGATAAGTGCCAGAAGTTAAAAAGTACTGTATTTCCTTTTTAAATTTTAATAGCTATAGTACATGAGAAATATTAATATAGTGGAGATTTTTTCCTTTACTACAGTTAAAATAATGTGATTTTTAAATATACTTATGCAGGAACAACTAATAACTAATAATTAAAAGAAATCACATGCAACTCTTGAAACAGTTTCTTAATTGTAACTCATTAAACTAAATTGCAGCATATTATCTCCATTATAATACCCAAAATAGAATTCGTAATGGTCTTTCTGTCATTCTTCCATGCATTTTATATCTGATGTTAAAAAAAACTTTTAGGATGTGGTAGTCTTTATGTTATAAATTATACAATATAAATTGTTTTTAAACCTCAGAAATGATTGAGAGAAAAATAGTTAAATTTTCAGTCACTACTGATAGCTCACCCAGGTTATAAAAGCCAAACTAGATGAATATAGTTTCATTTGCACAGGCTATTTTAAATAAACTTTCTTGTTTATAACAATTCATGATTCGCATTTTAATATGCTATATTAAAAAAAGTGATTCTATTAAAAAATTACAAAATAAAAAGCCATACGAAAATGAGTACATATCTCTTATTATAAGTAAACTTTTAGGTATTTAAATGGAATTTACGAATATAGTATAATTCTATTTTTTGAGCTGGTGATACTACTCCAAGTCTGGTAAGCATATATTGATCTTACTATTTATCCTAAATACCAATTATGCAATTGTACAATGACTATGTTAATTATAGATGAACAGTTACATGTAGAAGCTGTTATCTCTTACTCAGTTTATTTGTGTTATGACCATGGAAAGCCAATGTTGACTACTGAGAAAGTAATCAAGCAATAGAAAAACGAGGCTCCGTCAACAAAGATGTAAATTTTGAATAATTTTTTAAATGTCTCACATAGTTTAATAAGTAAAGAATGAAGGCATCTGATGTATGCAAACGCAGGCTTTGTCCACACTGTCTCTCGCTACCAAGTACTCTCAGAGTAATGATCAAAACTTTGTGTTCATTTGTGGTTGAGTGTTTTATAAAGATGTTTTATTGTAAATCTTAGTGTAAGATAACTGAAATCATCTTTAATGTGCATATTAATATTTTTGAAAAATCCATCTGCAAGTTATGTCATGATGTAACCATTTCATAATGTGTTTTTCCCTTTCAATTTTGTCTTACAGTTCCCCATGGAAATGAGATTAATTTGATTCGAGCTTTTTTACTTACAGCCCTTTCTACCTCCACATATATCTAAGCAATGCTAATGTTTATGATGGAGGATTGATTATAGAAACATATTCCTTTGTCTTCAACCTGTCCTTATCAACTTTGTGTTCTGGTTTTTTGGTGTATATATTTGTGTCTGTGTGTGCTCCTAAAAGCCACTTTAATAACTTTCTCTTTATAAACAAACCTATGAAAATAAACTAAAAAATTCCTTTCTATCCCTATATGCCACTTAAAAAAAAAAACAAAACTTTCCTCTGTTTACCTACAGCTAGTAAGTTACTTTTTCCTACTCCTTTCCTCAGGTCCCTTTTCCTTTTCTTTCAATTACACTGCCTTCCATCCCATCACACACGAGTCTAGCATAGAAAAACTAATCGGGTGGAAAATCCTGTCTTTTATCTTGTCAGATTTCTCTATGGCATCTGATAATAGTCAATCTTTTTCTCTTTGTCGAAACACAAAACTTGTTACAGTTACATGATTCCACTCCCTTACCATTCTCTCCTAGTTTGCTTTGTAGCTCTTAGTGTCCTTTTATTTTTTATTACTTCTGTTTTGCTTTAAGTAATGTTATTCTTTGGATATCTAGCCTTAGCTTCTCCAACCCTTAGTCTTAGCTCCTATTATTGTCTGTCTACTCCTGTTACCCTTGACCTAACCATTGTCATCACTCAACACTCAACTGGATTGCTCAAATATTCGACTACTCATTCATCTTCCAGATTCCACATCAATTCTTTCTTCAATTCCTATACACAGTAGCAGGGACAACTTTCTTAAAACTATAAATCAGATTTGGACAAAATCTTCTTGAAAGATTCATAAAGATTCTCACTCTACACAATTCTACTTGTTTCACTCCCATTTAGATGCTGTATCTGAGATCCACTCCCCAGTGGAGTCCTGAATTCTAATCTCGTTTCCTGGGAACCTGAACTAAAACAACTGTTCCGAGGCTGCATATCACAAAACAATTATACCTGTCTTACTATACAGTTCTTTATTTTCTTGAATTAGCAAGAATATTTTAATTTGCCCTTGATTGTCCTGGAAGGTGCTTCTCTTCATGTTTGTCATTTTGGTCTCAGCTTGAATGCTGCCTCCACAGAGAGAGCAGCCTGAAGTAAATTCTTCCTATCATTGTGTTTTTTTCCATATTCCACCATATTGAAAATTTCCCTTTTATTCTTAATGCATATCTTTATGTTTGAATTTACTTTGTTTGCTTCTTTATGTATTGTTCATTTCCCCTCCAGATAGAATATAAGCTACCAGAGGGAATGTAGCTAAGCTATCTCATTTATCTATCCATCTTATTTATCAATGAATTTAGCACATATAGTAGGTACTCAATAACTATTTATTAAGGAATAAATGAATAGGTATGAAAACCCAAAAATCAATCTAAATTGACAAATTCACATTCTCAAACATCCAAAAGCTCCAAATAACTGTAAAACTGATGATGTACAAATCTTAGCTAGTGTTTTAATTTTCTGAGTTACTGAGTTTTCCATTTCAAGTGACTTCATTATTTGATATGCCAAACTAAATTTAGGGTTATTTTAGCTCAAGGTAGTGTATTACTCATTTTTATTCTTTATTTCTGTCTCATCATCTTATTATTAATTGGTCACTAAATGTTGTAAAATTGGTCACTTCATTATCATTAGATTCTACTCACTTTATTTATATGAATTGATGAAGTATTAAATCAGGCTTCATCATCTCTTACCTGGACTACTGTGTTAGATATATAACAATTTTTACTCCTCTCTAAATTTTTCCTAATTATGCTGATTATTTTCACCTTACACTATCTAGGCAGTTTATTATTAACAATACTATAAAATCTATTTAAATAACTGCGTGTCTCATGCGTAGTGTTTACTGTTTAGGTATCTGTATATATTTTCTCTTGTTTCCTTCATTCCCATACTGAGATACTATTCCATACTTCCAATAAGTAGCAGGGTTTTATCCCCACATATGTACCTACTGTTTATTTTGCTTGAAATGTCTTTCCTCTTCTTCATCTGGAAAACTGTTCGGATCTCACTAAAATATTACTTATTTTGGAAACATTTCCTGATTTCTGTACATATAGACTTTTTTTCTGTGATATAGTAGAATTTTGTACATGCTTGTATTTCAGTAAACTTCAATTTCTTTGTACTTATTACTTGCTAAATCTATCTTCTTCAGAAACTTATAGTTGTTAAGAGAAGGAGTGTGTCTTATTACTCTTTGTCTTACTAGTTCCCAGTACAGTGTTTGGCGCTTATATTGCACTCATAAAGCACTAAAGGAATAAATGAATGCATGATGAATGAGAAGTGTGTCAGGGTCAAAGGAAAGAAAGTGATATAAGAACTTAATATCATACATTTTATTTCTAAGAGCTTGTAAAAATAATGCTGGGGGAATACAGAAAGTGATTCATGATCAAATAAAAAATAATGTAGTTACTTGGGCTGGAGAGTGGGTCAAAAGATTAGTAGTGTCTGATTTAAAACCAACAAGTAAGTACCAAGTTATATATAAATATAATTTAAACTTTTATTTTAAAATGGCATTACAATCAACATTCCCAGAAAATTTTCACAGTGAAGAAGCTGGGTATTTCAAATTAATAAAAATAAAATTATCTAATGGAATGATAATTTTTAAGAATATACACTGTGATACTAAATATCATTCATATATAACTATTGATTTCTGAGAAGCCATATGATATTCACTTTATGATCTTTGTTTCATATAGTACCAGAATAGTTGATAATATCTCAAAAGATGTTTTCAATGTTGGTTAACTGATATCTCAAAAGATGTTTTTAATATGAATATTGCTTTACATTCAGATTTTGACCTTATGGATAAGTGAGGAAGTAACTGTTATCATGATATCTCTTTAATGCTGCAATGCTTCTACATCACTATATATTATCTCACAGTTATTAAGGTGAAAACATATTTTAAATAGTTTAAATAATTGAGAAAACAAAACATACATAAAATAATATTGTTTAATATTTATATACTTTATTGGTAAAAAAGAATGAAATAAGAATCAATTTACTCTTTAAATATTTTTAAAGATCAGAAATAAAATTAAAATTAAGCTATGTATGTGTATGTGTTTTTAAAAGGATGAATTAATGTCTAAACAATGCTCAAAATCATAAAATGGAATTCTTAGTTTAAGTGGTATCAGATGTGTATCTAGAGTGTAAGAGTTAGCTATTAGTGGTGTTAAATATACCATTAATAAGCTTTTTAACCATTTCAGTTGTGTGACTTTAAGAAAGTTACATCACTTCTTTCAGCTTCAGTTTCCCCTTGGGAAAAATAGGGAGAGTAGTAGTGGGTATGTCAGATGGCTATAAAAATAAAAGAGGTTATAATACATGCATGATGCTTAGCCTGGTGTCTAATTCACGATTATAATAGTTGTTAAAATTATTATTATTACTGGATAGCGTATAGAAGAAATGCACCTTTAAGCAAACAGTCCTACTTGATTGAAATTTGATTGTTTATATTAAGTAGTAAAACATGAGTATTTTAACCAAGTAAATCCACCTGTAGCAATTATTTTAATTATAGTCACTGAATAAATACAATTCTTGAACTCACCAGTTTACATATAAATCATATACTTTCTACTCATGTCTAAATAAAATAGTAATTGTAGATAAACAGCTTCAACAATCTTAGATGTCCTGAAATTTTACTTTTTTGCCATCACACTAAATAGTGCTAGAGTAGAATATATAAACCATCTTTTCAGGCCAAAATTTAATGATGGAGTATGTACTATCCATTGTAAATAAAACAAATTTTTGATGAATGAAAAACAAATGATTTCTCAGAAAGCTCTGTTGTGCAACATCTGAAATAAAAAGATTTATCATTCATCATTTTAAGTTATAATGATGCAGATGTACACTTTTACTGTGCCTCAAAGGAAATGCTGCTGCCATAAAATGCAGATGATCTAGAATTATATTCTCTATTTTTTTGAAATATAATTGCTGCAAAGATCTAGGTTGCAAGGAGAACAATTTGTAGAGGACAATGTCTTTGGAAAGTCACGGTAACGTGGAGAAGACATAGCATGGCATATCTGTAAAAACAGACTGAAAAGATGAAGAAGTTAAAAAATTAGAAGGGGAAAAATTAGAAAATCAGAAATATGTGAATGTGTTAAAACTGTATATTATTAAAATTATATTTCTGATATCTAAAAACGAATTAAAACATTCAAGAAGTTATTTTTATTTCATTGCATATAAGCTATATTTGTTTTTAAGACATATTTGTAAAATTAGCATTTGTTTCTACCCTAAATTCCCAAAAGACTTAAACTTGCTGTGTTAGAGCCCACGAGAGAAGGGAGGCTAACCTGAAGAAGAGAAGAATGATGGAATATTCTGTTGTTTCTAACAGAGTTCGATGCCATCTACCTGAATTGAAAATATGATCAACCAGATCTAGGGAATGTTGACTTCTCCACCCATCCTCCATCCAGGATAGATAATTGAAAACAAAAGAAGTAATTCAACTACAAAAAGCAAATTAAGATATCAGTTTCTAGCTTTCACCTAATAATTGAGATGATTGGGTTCATAGAAATGTCCCTACTAAATAGATGTAATGATTTTAATTTTAAGCTGAAGGATTTTTCATAAATCACAAATGTAAGAGGAAAAAAATTCAATGCAATAAAATATAATAGGCTATAAATTTCTATATACATTTATAAATTTTAGATGAAGAGTGATTCTTTTTTATTATCAGTCATTGAATCTTGTTTAAATCTATTATTTTAGGCCAAGTTATAAAATTCAAAGAACTTCTCTTTGCAAATTCTTTCTCTTAATTGTTGGTATTGATTTAAATCTTTCAGAGAGAGGCCACTTATTATATTCAGCATTCCATCCATTATTGCCTCTGCCAGGTTTTAAAACTTATCATCAATATATTGTACGATATAGTGCTGAATTGCAAATAGCTAAAGTGTAATAAAGCATGCATTTTCCGATGTAAACATATTTAAATAGTATGCATGTAAAGCATCTCTTTTAAAGTTAGGTTCCTGTTACAAAACGTAGCAATTACTATATGGAAAGCCAGTAAGAGAAAAAGAGTGTCAATACAAATAGTACATAATATTTATCTACAGCAGATAATTCCCACCCCAATTTTTCTATATACCGTGGGAGATTTTTACTCTTTACCTACAGTATACGTTACAGAAAGGTTTGTACCTGACTAGAAATCATATATTTTGATGCCTGGTCCGGTAATCTGAAACTAGCAATATTTTCTATATAAAATATTTTTTACCTGCAAGTGATGGTGATGATGATGATAACGAAGATAATGATTATTACAAGCCACAGAAGATGAGACTGACTTTTTAAAAAAATACTATAACAGGCCGGGCACAGTGTAATTCCAGCATTTTGGGAGGCCAAGGTAGGTGGATCACTTAAGGTCAGGAGTTCATGACCAGCCTGGCCAACATGGTGAAACTCTGTCTCTACTAAAAATACAAAAATTGCCCAGGCATGGTGGCAGGCATCTGTAATCCCAGCTACTCGAGTGGCTGAGACAGGAGAATTGTTTGATCCTGGGAGGTAGAGGTCCCAGTGAGCCAAGATCGTGGCACTGCCCTCCAGTCTGGGTGACAGAGTAAGACTCCTTCACAAAAAAAAAAAACAAACAAAAAAAAAAAACAAAAAGCTTACAACATACTACTCAATAATTACAACATTCATTGAGCACAAGAGATGACTAAACTAAGTTGAAAACTAATATGGAAATTGAAGCACAACTAAATTTGGCTAAGTATAAATATATATCTTTATATTTATTAGAATATAATTTCACTGTTCCAGTAATTGAAAGGTACACAAATGTCATAGCTTTGAATGTTTTAAAATTTTTATGTGATGATTATGAAATGTAGTAAATTACCAACTTTTATTCAGGTATATGAAGAATTGGTAGCTAGCCACTGATAGAAAAGACATTGATTACACTTACAATACACTGCCTAGTTGAAAAACAAATATATAGTCATTTTGTTTATAAAGTGCCAAACATTACATTTAACTTTCATTGATTTGTCTAAATAATCTAATTCTTTCATCTATGTACACATGAAAATCGGTTTTTTAAAAGTTCATTTATAGAAATACAATTTCATCTCTAAAAGAAAGGGATACTTCATAAAATAGCTTCAATAGAAGTAATTTGTATCCTCAGGTCATGATTGTGGCTGCCTGGGTTGTGCTAGATTGAGTGACTTGACTTTCACTTTTTAACTGTTCCTATAATTTGATTATCATTAAATGAACCAGAAAATAAATTTGCTTCTACAATAAAACCCACAGGCTTTTATGTCAGTCTTTTAACAAGATTTATTCTTTAATAGAAAGATATGCAATAAGGAAAAAATATCTAGTAAAAGGCAAAATAAAAATTATCATTACATAGCTTTAGGGCTTAGACTGAAAACTGGAAAAAATGCATTTAGTCTAATACTTAAAACGTTTAAAATGTTTTATAGTCATATAATAGTTTACTCCTGACTAAATTCTGGAAAAGACTTCAGAAAAACTTACGAATCCTCATGGTGACAACACAATCAGTGGTATCAGCTGTACCTCCCCTTGAGTTAAATGTCTTCAGTTCACTAGAGGGACATGGGAGAGTGAGTGATAATATCTCTCTGGCAATAGTCAGCACAACCACTACACCTGTCGCAACTCCTGTAATGCAAGCATTGCTAGATTCTTTCTTTGCTCAACACAGGTTTCTTGTCTTAAGTTACACTTGCTTTTACCTTCTGCTGCTCTTGCCTACTCTTCTGTGTTCCTTTTGTAATTTTTTGCTCCTACTTCTCCCAGTCACTGTCTCTTGAACAACCACATAATAAATTTGCAGCATACATACTGGGCATTTGTGGGAAATGAAGAAAAGCTTCCCCTCTGTTGTGACCACTCTGCAGAAACAAAATGAACCTCTACCCAAAATTTGGTTTGCATATTGAGACTTATGACACCATATATGCCCCACTAGAATGAGAACATATTCATTAAAACTCACAAAATGAGACTTCTGGGAAGAGTATGGTATCTCCTAGGCACAATTAAAAATAGATTGAGAGAGCCTGGGAATGAGAATGATGTGAGGGTTTTATGCTGGCTAGGGTGTGGGGTTGAAGTGAACGTTCTCTGTTAGCAGGGCCTTGTGTGGCTTGATCTTTCCAGGTGCCAAGGGAGGACCACTTGTGATGTATCCACTTGCCCAGATGTGAGGCCAGAGGGCAAACGGGACAGGCAGAGTTGAAAGCTATCACCAGCACATCAAAAATGGAAACTCTTTCTTATACCCTGTGAATAAGTAACCAAAAATAAATGCCCCTCCAAGTAGACCAATCATAAGCAGATGTGCCTTTCTCCAGGACCATGCAGCCTCCCAGGATGTGGCTTGACTAGTAGCACTGGTTACATTTCATTCTCTAATCCCCACACCTTGGTCAGTAACTTTGGGGAGGACACAGCACAACCACAAAATTTATGCATAGATAGAATGTTGAAAAAAACATGGCTTTCAAGGAGTGGAAAGACGAAGGCCTCATGGACTGATTAATGAGATTTGGGAGAATTCTATGAGAATCAGTGGCAATATATTGAACAAATTATGTCGTTACCCAGGCAATAAGTGAATCTCCATTTTATTGCATATTAATGACAAGGAATTCAGAGGTAGTTGTAAGGAGAGTGCTGGGATATAGGTTCAAAAACAGCTGCACAAATGTCATGAGTATTACTGAAATTGTTGTAGATGTGGGCATTTTTTTTTCACCAATCTGTGGAATGTCTCAGGTTGACCCCATTATGATAAGTAGAATTTTATAAGAAGTTGTCCTGAATGGGCAAAAGATTCCATCTCTTTTAGATGCCAGTTACAGAGACACATACTTACATGAAGCATTAAAGGAAAGAAATGTGTGACTACCATAAGCAGAAACTAGGTAAATCACTAGAAATTTAGCTAGGTTGCTTTGCAGATGAGGTGTCAGAAACAGCAATTTTTATAAAGAATGAAGCAATATTTGAAAGATCTAATAGGTCAGCCCCCTTACAGTTCATCACATACTGTTAAAACCCTTCAAAACTGATAGCTAGAGATCTGAGTTGTTTTTAGTGTGTGCTAACTACTAAAAAGAATTTTGCCTCTTCCCTGGGAAAGAATTTATAGATGAGTACTCAAAAGCTATTGCAGGCCAGGCATGGTAGCTCATGCTTGTAATCTTAGCACATTGGGAGGCCAAGATTGGAGGATCAGTTGAACCCAGGAATTTGATCCTGGGAAATATAGTGAGACCACATGACTACAAAATATTTTAAAGAAAAATTAGCCAGTTGTAGTGGTGTGTGCCTGTAGTCTCAGCTACCTGGAAGGCTGAGGTGGGAGGATTTCCTGAGCCTGGGAGGTTGCACTCCATCCAGGGCAACAGAGTGAGACCCTGTCTCAAAACAA